>NC_139348.1:106223813-106343813 GCF_055883805.1 Amblyomma maculatum | reverse complement strand
GGGGTCTCCAAAAACACGGCGACATTTGTCCGGGCTGCGACCATCGTCGTTGTTGACGGCAACGTGTTATCAGGCTGCAGACATCGCCACCACTCGAACGCTTGCTCGTTCTGAGCATTGACGTTGCAATCGAATAATAATAATAATAATAATAATAATAATAATAATAATAATAATAATAATAATAATAATAATAATAATAATAATAATAATAATAATAATAATAATAATAATAATAATAATAATAATAATAATAATAATAAGCCGGACTACACCCGCTGCAGGACGAGTGCCTTTCATATTCCTCAAATTAGTCCGGTCCGCAAATGGGTAGTATGTCGTAATTCCATTTGGTTGCTGTCGGCGCTTTGCGCACCGACGACACTACGCATCACACATGGCCCCGATGTTGGTGCGCTTTCGTGACGCGATTCACTGGCGCGGTCTCCATCTCACATTTGTTCACTAACATGTGACGTATTTTCGCGCCACACGATTGTTCTCAGAGCGCCTCTGTGGCGCATTTGTAGGCTTATGGTCGGCGCTTTGACGGTGCGTGCTTGCTAAAGAGCGCGAAACCAAAACAGGAAAACTGAAGGCCCACAGCAAGGCAAGCACCCGGTAACGAACACGTTCTAAAAGCTTCGATTCCGGTGCATTCATTCGTGGTTCTTTGTATGTCGGTGAGCTGGTGCAGAAGGATGGTATCTGCTTTGGCGCACTAAAGCCATTACACACGCGACCGAAGCATTATTCTCAAAGTGGTATTCTAGCGCTTGCAGGGAGTCCTTGGAGATTCAAGGCTTCACACGTCTATGTCCCGCAGTGTTCATGATGTATGTAGATGCTTGGAAATACAAGACAAGCGTAGGAACTGTCGCTAAGGCATAGGCATTGGATGCACAAAAGGTGGGTCGTCTTAATCGCCAGCAGTGACCTGTAGGGGCTGTCGAGAGCAGTCTGTAAGCTTAGTTAACCACTCGGATTCATCGCAGAAAAAAAAAAAAAAAAAGAAGGGGTAGACTTAAGATCTGCTTTTCAGTGTTTGAGGCAAAAGCGTTGACTGAAATCTGCGGATCCTCCTACGGATCCTCTCATGGATCCACATACTATATGCGTACCTCCATACCTATCTAGTCGCTTAGTCATTCATCCCTAACACGTACTATTTACCATACTATTGTGAACTATCATATTATGTAAAGGCTGGCCGGTATACATATAAAGACCTGCTTTAACGCAAGTGCATGAACGTGCCTGCGTGTTCAGGGACAACGTGTCCGACTAAGCTTCCAAGGGCCCCGAGGGATCAATTCCCACCCCACCCTGCCATCTGAAGGAGCTGCCCGAGCTCAAAGGTACTGACAACTCGACCATATCACGGTGTCTCGTGACGTATAAGCCACCCGCCGACCAAGTAGTGCCCGACCACCTCACCTGCCAACCACCTCGCAGCGCCGGCAACACTAACGACGACAACAATGTATTTTCTGGACGACAGGACATTGAACGTTTCCGCTTTAAAACCTTATATAAGCACATTAATTGAACTGGAGCGAAGCAAACGCGATAGTAGTTTTCTTTCAATCGCCAGTCTGTTCCAATTCCGATTGTAGTCGTATTCCATCCTTCTATTCCTAATCGCATTTTGCATTGATTGTTGCTGACTCTACCTTAGCCTGTGCGGCCTTTCCATCTTCTCACCTACAAGTGGAGAGGGGGTTTTCTTTTCTACACATGCCACATGTCACCTTCCACGGTTAGGAGGCGGAGGGCAGCCATCGGAGAGTTTTCTCCATTGTAACACTTTTAATGATATCGCAGTGAAAAGAGGCCGCTTAATAATAATAATAATAATAATAATAATAATAATAATAATAATAATAATAATAATAATAATAATAATAATAATAATAATAATAATAATAATAATAATAATAATAATAATAATAATAATAATAATAATAGGTTTACAGCGAAGGAAAGGCGCAGTATCTGTAACACTTTTTCCGCAGACAAAAAAGTGATTTTCGACGAGGTGGTTTTGATGTATTCGATTTACAAATACGGGGTAAAATGACGTTTCACAATTGTCCAGACATAGTTTCTGGGAGCAAGCATTCGCTGAATCGTCGTAGATATAAGAAATATGTGATCTGGTTGCACCGCTGTTAGACAAGCTACATGTGACTCAGCTCGTCGAAAAAAGGAAACAAACAAAACAAATGAAAGAAAGAAAGTGGTAAAACGATCTCAGCCGTTACGAAGACAGTCTGCATAAACTGAAGACCGCGGCGCACTTCTAAGGCGGCGGTAGAGAGCATGTATCCAGAAAACAAAGTTCCGACACCCTGCTCGGTTTTTCATAGAACAGTCTAATCGATGTTTGGTGATCGATGAGTGATCACACTGTGCTCCAACGGTGCTTCGAATAATCTCTTCGTACAGTGACTCATGAATATATTGGCAAAATTAACAAACTATGCGTTACCCGCCGCTCAAATGTACGACGTATGTTTCTATAATTTTTGCCCGCTTGCAGAGGTCTCACTGCTCGGTTGCGTGGGGCTACCTGCTTGCCTCTCTGCAGTGAGCTAGGATGCTCGGTAATCAAGCACGTCTGGCATGTGTGTATAAGCTAAGCAAAGCGCGTATACAGAAAAACCGCAAGCGCACGTGGTTACGAAACATCCTGGGAACCTGTTGGAGCGGCTCAAAGACGCACGTCGACCGAGACGAACTGCGCATTTACAAAACGACCGGGGGAAAAAACGGCATTTGCGTGAGACGAGCGAGATAACAGCTACCACCGAGAAGCGTTTCCGCGCTTGAAGTGGCCCTGTGCGGGCGCGGCGATGATTGAATATAAAGGATCGGAGGGGCCCCGGCGACCATCAAGGAAAAAAAATAGCAAGCGAACGACTGGCTGCTGGTGCTGCAGGTTTCAAAGGGGAACAGTCGAGGTGCGAGGCTGAATGGAGAGAAACGGAAGCTCCATGCTTTCTTCTTGTCACGAGAGGGGAGAAAATGTCTCTTTTATGCCCTCTTCAGAGAAAATGGCATTAAAGGGACGGTGGACAGAAACGTAAGCGCCGTTAGTGCGAGGTAAACAATGTGGTTACTTGTGCGGCGGAAACTGCGGGTGTTGAATATGGATTCTTGGAAAAGTGAGGAGAGCATCAGAAAGCACTAAAAGCGTAGTCGAAGGGTACGATTAGAGTCGCGCTTAAGGACAACAGTCTCAGAGGAGACTGGGGAAACTTGTGTGTGCATATACATACGTTAGAGCAAGAAATAAAGGAAAAAGAAATAAAATAAAGGAAATACGAACCACCTAGTGACTCGGGGGCATATACAATACGAAACATTGTAATAACAAACTGTGGCCACGTACAGAAGAAAGGACTGGGTGGAAGCAATATCAAAATGCATTCCCAACGACCACCGATTAGAGCCTCTATCTTCCACTCTTTCGTTGACAATATTTTTCTCTCCTTGACCATCTCTTTATTCTCAGCTCATCTAGGCAAGAAGAATAACCTATGATTCCTTTCTGAGGGGCCAGTCATGCTGTGCGCACTATATGCATGGCTTTTTAAAGAGTGCACGTCTGTTGTAACCACACGGGCGGTATTTATTATTTATTCGGCTGAACTTGAACTTTGACCGTCATCCTGGTGAGTACTGACAGTGTGGATGAGAAACTGAGAGAGAAAAAAATATCTTGAAAGCTTTGGAATTCGTGTGCTCATCAAAAATGCCATAACCGTCCAGGCTACTCGCCGTCCCTACCGACCCATATGGATCCTGTCATGGTCACATACACTCCTTTCACGGGTATGGTAGAAGCACTAAGGAAAGTATATACCGGGAGCATAAAATGTTGACGCACCAATTTATGTCATTATAACGCAGAGATTTGCTGCAATTTTACATCGTTCCCTCGTCATCATCTGCATTGAATTTATAGCAGGACACAGATATCTCGTTATTCATTCTAACTATCCTTGTCTTGCGCCCGCTCCGGTCTGCGTATTGCCAAACCATATCCCGTAGGCGCACTGGAGCACATGACGCTCTTAGCGAGCTAAACGGCAATTGTTGCTGAAAGGTCTCTCTGAACGCCACCTTAAGGCAACATACACTCATTTTAAACGGCGATTGTTACTGAAAGATGTCTCTGAACGCAACTTAAAGGTAACATGCACTCACTGAAGGCAGGAAATAAATACGATGAAGGAACCATTGCCATACCGATTGTTACTGAAATGTGTCAATGAGCGCAACCTGAAGGTAACATACACTCAATGAAGGCAGGAAATAATTACGGTGAAGGCAACTGAAACAAAAAATTACAACACAGGAGTCGAACAGATGCTTCAGTGGCATCAGTGCAGAGGTGGGTGGTGTTAATCCATTGCGCCACAAAGGCGACGGGAACAGTGGACTTTAAGTGCGTTGTTATTTGTTTAGACAATATATCCGCAATTTGTCGCCAGGTGTCATTGCTCAGAGAAATCACGCGCTAGAGCGTCATCTGCTCGAGTGCTCCTACGGGATATGGTTTGGTAATTAGCCTCCGGCCTCCCGATCCACAAGAATCTCCCGTTCCTAATTCCATGTTCCATTTTTACCAACTTGGTCTCCCGGTTACGCTTGTTTTCCTGGGCACTGCTCTATCACCGTACAGAGATAGTCAGCAACTATTCGAGATTCTACGTATATCTCTTGCCCAGATCTACATTTCTCTCTCTTGACTGAAATAGCTTGAAAATGTCTAATACGCGGTATACGTTCTTGTTCGTCCCCTCAGGATGGCGCTCCCTGGGTCGACTATGCGGCGACAAGGGAGAAATGAAAGAACTAGTCACATCGGAGAACCGAATGCGACTCAAGTTCTACAGTGACAACTTCTCCGAGTTCCGAGGCTTCTTCGCAAACTTCTACCTCATTGCCTCCCCTGGTAAGTGCTTCTACGAGTTTTAGTACTGTGCTCAAAACTCTGCACGCCATGCCGACAATTTACTCCGGAAAGCAAAGGAACGACAAAAAAAGGAACACGGCACCTTTTCAATCGTCCGCTGCAATCCAGGTCAATTTTTATCAACCGCACATTACATAGTCTCTTATTTCCGGTGTCCCTGGCTGATGTCATTATGCACCGCATTTGGGACCTGTATAACTTATGGAACGCGTGAGTCATTTTGGGATGCTAAACCCCGTATAAACCGAACCCAAACCAAATGGAGCATAATCAAGGACTTTTTAGCGAGCTATAGTTATTTACATCTATATTTGTGTATTAGAGAATCTGCAGGAGCAGTGGCAAACACTCGGACGCTCTCTTCATGAGCGCGGCGTTGGAGTTAACAGCTGCCTCGAACAGACTGACAAAGAATCGACTACATGTATCCGCTGATGTGCATAATGATGAAAAGCTTGAATTGGTCACATTAGTTCGAAGTCGGATAATCGCGATTGAGATTGCCTAATGAAAGAGATAATACAGCGATACAGCTCCAAGGGTCTGGATCTATAGAGGTTAGCACTGCTTAAATGCACATGCGTTTTCTCATACTTCTCCCGCGGTCGGAACGTAACCTCCGCTATAGATAAAGCGACTCCAACCCATCTCTAATGAAACTCTTTTTAAATAAACTTGAAGTTCTCCTTGGCACCATTGTAGAAAACGGTCGAGGACAAAAAAAAAAAAAAGTGTGCAGGAGAACCTCTAGCGCTTTTCAATACGGTGTTCTTTTTGTGTCCGTATGACATCAATATTAACAAGGGACAAGTGAAAAACGTGTGAAGGCGATAAAACTGCATGAAAAAGTAAACAAATGTACCGACAGTAGAATTTATTTGAGTGCACATTGCTAGGTCCTTTAAATGCCGGAATATTTTTTTTCTTTTTGGCACATAATCTGCGCGGACAATTGCTTTGCAAAACACATCCAGGTAGCAGACACACAAAATGAAGCAATTGTAATGAACATCGCACCTTACACCGGTTTGGAGTGTAGTATTGCCGATGCTGGAATGTTCAGCGGTAAATTTATTCTTGGAGTTCTTGAAGATATGAATGGGCCAAGCAGGGCTTGCTACCAGCGTTAGAGCAAAGGGGGTGGCATAAGCTTCAACTTTAAAGGAATGACACCACAGCGTTAATTGCTTCCGACTGCCGCTTGTCCTGACGGATCCTCGCTTGAGTCCATTCACATTGGTACCATCTAATCACTAGCCTTTTGCCCCGCCGCGGTGTTGCAGTGCCTACGGCTACTGTGCCGGAGTAGGGTTCGATTTCGACCGGCGGCGGCTGCGTTTCGATCGAGGCGAAACGGAGTTGCTTCCGTCTGCAGTGCGATGTCAGTGCACGTTAAAAAATCTCGGGTTGTCACAATTTCCGGCGTCCTCCACTAATGGCGTCTCTCATAGCCTGAGTCACATTGGGACGTCAAACCATACCAACCAAACAAACCAAACCACTAGTATTTTGTTTATGCCTCGAATATATGCCGCACATACATGCATAGGGATTGGTGTCTTAAGATACCCCATTATGTGAAAGACCACAACACATACGTATAAATATCGGCTTTAGTATAGCCGTACGAAGGGGGCTGCATTGCCTAGGGGATGTGTGTTGAAGTAGGAATCCGAGGGCCCTGGAAGGCTGAATATTGATCTCTCCTTCCCATCTCAAAGGCGAGGAGCGATTTGGCAGCGCTTTCCAATTCAACCATGTCAAGTGATTTCGTACCGTCACTCCACCCGATGACCAATCAGTGCAAGGTCATGTCTCCTGCCAATTATCACCTGCTATAAGTCCGCGATTTTTCGCTCACAACGCCCAGGCCGACGCGGCCAATGCCGAATCCGCCTTTTCGCAAGGCCGCTATATGCGCATGCGCGCCTATTCCCTGGTTGAAAACAAACCACCAACCCCAGCTGCGCATGCGCAGTTCTTGACCTCGGTGATCGGCGCAGCTGTAGCTGATCACGGAGGCCATGTGTAGTTAATATTCGTGACAGGCGTATGCGATAGATGGCGGTAGCTGTCAAGGAACACACACTGTCATTTCGCTGGCGGCTGCACCTCCCTAGGACGTTTTCAACCAGTAGCAGACGAATTTTCAACCACTCCCAGAGGGCGCCACATGTTGTGAAAAAGGCGGATTATCCGAATAACGGGGCTTGTAACGCTGCTTCGTTGAAATGACACTGTCTTATTATTTGTGATATTCGCGATATGTTTCTGTCTCGTGACGCATCTGTGTCGAAAATTTCGTTTTTCGCAGTAAGCAAGCCTGAAGTCGAAGACGCCAAAAGCGTGATCATGCGCAAGAACGCCCTGGTTCCGGCGCGTGAGCTCATTGACGAGATCTCCCCCGACGAGACGGTGGCCAGCGACGACCAGAGGATCCTGAAGTGTGTGCCCAAAGTGCCAGGGGCCAGTGTCAAATGGTACGTGTTATTCTTAGGGGAGCATTTGTTTGTGCGAAGGTTAAGGTCTCCGCCGAATTGTTACGAAACTGGAAAGTCGTTCTAGCGAACAAATAGCTCTTGACTTTGCTCTTCCAAGAAGCAGTTTAAATGAGAGGTAGGATTAGCTTTGCGGTAGTACTGTTTGGCTTAAAATCATGATCTCATCAAGGGCCTCGTAGGAAAGAACGTTGGAAAACTGTCGATAGAGTGGTGACTGGTGTAATCCTTCAGAATAAGGTTTGGTTTGGGGGGTTTAACGTCCCAAAGCGACTCAGGCTATGAGAGACGCCGTAGTGGAGGACTCCGGAAATTTTGACCACCTGGGGTTCTTTAACGTGTACTGACATCGCACAGCACACGGGCGCCTTGCTTTTCGCCTCCATCGAAAAGCTGCCGCCGAGGCCGGGATTCGATCCCGCGTCTTTGGAAACAGTAGTCGAGCGCCGTAACCACTGCCCCACCCCGGCGGGGGCCTTCAGAATAAGGATAAAGGTATACATTAGCACAACAGAAGCTATGCGCATGTAATTGGTAGATGAGTGCGCAAAAGTGAGGAATAGAGAGGATGTTTAGTATTTTTATTGTGTTAATTTCAGCATGCCGCTTTGGAAGCTGCATGTGTGATGAGGGCATACCGCCGCAGGGGTAAAAAAAAACTCGAAATTCACAGAACGGCGGAGTGCGATGTGTAACGACAATATTGTGCAGCTGAAGAGTTCACACAGATTTTTAACCCAAGAACTGCTGTTCGATACTGGCCACTGCGGCTGCATTTTGATTGTGCAAAATTCAGCGCGATACCCCAGGGAATCTAAATTTTCGGCATCTCTGGCCTCGAGCGTCCCTCGGAACCGAGTGTGCTTTGGAAGAGCCCCATATACCATACCATAACTTCGGAGGAAACCTGGCGTCAGAATGCTGAGATGTCTGCTGTACAACTTTTAAAAGTAGCTTATCAGCAATGCCGCCAGCTGAAGCGATAACTCGAAGCCGAGCTCCAGGTCTGTGAATGTAAACTAGTTCAGGTGTAAATGAATGAATGAATGAATGAATGAATGAATGAATGAATGAAAAACGTTATTGAGGAGAGATAAGGGAGGGGAATATGTAGGTGGGGTCCCTAGTCAGGGACTCAGCGGCTGCCGCTGCTATCCGCGCGCGTGTCAGGAGGGCCCTTTGGGCCCCTAGTCAAGAGCTAGATAGGGCAGCCTCCCAATCCTCACTTGTTGGTACTGAATTTGGGTCATAAGGTGGATTGTGACAGCGCCGGAAACCGTTGCGCCGTGTACCGGCTGCGAGCTTGCAGTGACCGCTGCCGCGGCTGCTCGGTTCGTTCTGGAAAATGCGCCATACGAGTGTTACGGAAATAATGCGTTATGACAGGGATATGTAGTACTGTCAAAACTCGATTTAACGAAGCCCGGTTCAACGAAAGTCCCGATTTAATGAAGCTATCTCGATTGTAAAGAAAGCCTAAACGTTTAATTGCGAGCCAACGGTAACATCGCGAAGCGCCTTCATCCCGCTTTTAGTAAACAGCGCCGTGCAAAAAGAGATTTATGATTTTAATTTCAACTCAATAATGGCGGTTGATGTGGTGGATGCCATTTGTCTGCTGCGGTAGCTTCCTAGAATTCACGAGGGAACGAAAGATGGGCTGGCCACGCTTCAAACTTGAGAAGAATCAGCGCGGTCGTTGCTTACAAAACGCACGCAAGCAAAGATCACTGACGTATTTGTTGTGAGATAAATTCAATTTATCTAGGGCTGTTTTGGTTAAAGTAACAATTTTTGTTGTTTTACATATGTGATAGTATTGTTACTTGTTTCCGCTGGCCGCAGTTTCATTTTCAGAGCAGTTACGCGTTGCCAAAGCGGTCCCGTGGTACTTTCTGGTTGCCGCCACATAGCATAATCACAGTTATCAAATCAAATGACCAAGAAATGCCTCTCGCAGTTTAACAAAATTCCCGATTTAACGAAGAATTCATCGCTTCCCTAAACTTCGTTAGGCCGCAGTTTAACTGTAATATTTCAAAAGCAGCCCAGATATTTCAGTAAGGAAGCGAGAAAAGCAAGGACAGAAAGGAGGACAAAACCAGGTTTCAATGCAATTCAGTGAAGTAATATTTATTCAGTTCATTGATGAGCATCTTAAGTGTCTTGGCCTTCTGGAATGCTGCGGTATCATTCGTTGCCTTCATGATTACAATTACCCGTGTAATTCCCACCAAAGCTTGGTCAAATATTTTAAAAAACCTAAGAGTACCTCTTACGGCCATTATGGTTGAAAAAGCCACCAATGCCTGAAACGTCAACAAAGCCGCAGAAATACGGGAACATAGTCGAAATGTGATTTACTTCAATGAACAATAGATGCGGGTGGTAGAAGATGCAAATAAAACATCTTCGTACATTGGTGCGGTTTCCTTGCCTGGCCGGAGACAAGAAACAGGACTATACCAATTCTTCCGAGGAGGCGGTCAGTTTCACCGGTCAGGGGTAAATGTCAGAGAAGTACGGGAAGCCAAGATAATATACTAACCATTGGCTGTTGCGCGATTGCGCAAATTTCGTCGCTCACTCTTTGCGTGAATGCTTGCACAGGTTGAAGAACGAGACGGTTCTGAACGGCAGCATGCCCCTACCGCACCTGTACCTGGTTTCTCCGAGCACCCTGTGGATACGACGCATGCACTCCGACCTGGCTGGCAGCTACACGTGCATTGTGAGCGTCGAAGAGCGGGAGGCTCTGGCCACTACGCTGGTCGTCATGGCCGGAACCAAGCCGCGCAGCAAGTGTAACGTCTGTGAGTATGGCAGTGATACTCTCGACGCTTGGTTGTGACCTTGGTGTCCG
Organism: Amblyomma maculatum; assembly: GCF_055883805.1. Lineage (NCBI taxonomy): Eukaryota > Metazoa > Arthropoda > Arachnida > Ixodida > Ixodidae > Amblyomma > Amblyomma maculatum. The sequence continues at coordinate 106,333,468 of NC_139348.1, read as the reverse complement.
AAAGGGGACAGAGGATACACATGCATCGCTCACACTCAACACATCCAATATATGAATGATTCATCGCAGCTAGTGGCTGAGGGCCCAAGTCTTTCGGCAGCGGAGCGCAAGGTAAAGTAGTTGAACTCCGGTCATCAATGGCGGCAAAGCTCAAAAAGTGTCTCTGGCTTCTGTAATGTTCCGGTATGCTAAGGAAATACTGCCATGCCATACGATGTCGTACCACTCATACCACGCCCACACCATACCATGCCATACCATACCAAACCATACCATACCACATACCATACCATGCCATACCATACCAATGCCCATACCATACCATACCATACCATACCATACCATACCATACCATACCATACCATACCATACCATACCATACCATACCATACCATACCATACCATACCATACCATGCCATACCAATGCCCATAACATACCATACCATACCATACCATACCATACCATACCATACCATACCACACCATACCCATTCCATACCATACCATACCGTACCATACCATACCATACCATACCATACCATACCATACCATACCATACCATACCATACCATACCATACCATACCATACCATACCATACTGTGCCATGCGTGCCCTATTACTATTGCTCATTAATAATTCGGCTCTACTTCTTTCATCAAACCTTATGGGTCAGCAGCAAGGTCATAAAAGCCTACATAGGCACAGCCCTGAGCCGGAGCAAGGCTGCAAAATAATTAGCTCTTTTACTTTCGTCTATCTTACTTCCGATGTTGCTGGCTTTATATTAGAGACAGCATATCACGTACAGCAAGTCGCGATGCCACGCCTATATGCTGAGGCTTAGAGTACCAGGTGATGCCAGATGGCACCAGGTATCGGCCATCTGTGCGCGCACCTGCTGCGCAGAGGCCATCTACGCATGTTCAATAGTGGCGCTGTAGCGGTGGCGGAAAGCGTTTTTCTAGTGTCTCTATTAACGGCTCAGTTTTCTTCTTACTGGATCGATTCCTCTGAAGACTAGACAGACGCCTACCCAGCCCAAGCCAAGTGCGGGTAGAACTGAGTGTCAAGTGCGGGTAGAACTGAGAACATAAAAATTAATAAACTCCATAGAGCCAGTTCACACAGTAGAACTGTCTGGCTGCATGCGCACGTGTACGAAGTGTTGTCTATCAATGACGTCTGCCTTTTGTCCGGGTCACCTATATTTTGCGGCGCAGAAGGTGGAGGATAGAACGAAAAAATATAGAGCCTGTACTATCACGAGCATTAACCATCGGCCGCATCCGCTGTTGCTGCTGCAGTTTCGATCTAGGCCCGCTTGGTAAGTTTCTAAGCAACGGGATAGTCTGGCTCCTCGTCGTTCGATGGTCTCGGCAGCTTGTCTGGCACAGCTGCGGTTTCTGTCTTTAGCGAGACAGCCTATGTAAATGGCGTTTTTACTTACGTTAAATCAAGGAGTGGTGCAGATGCAACTTGATGAAGGCGACAATGTTCAGTGCAGAACGCGGGAGCTTTTTTCTTCATTTCATTGATGAAGACAAAACGATGTTTATTACACAGCGCGAGTGTGTTGCTGTTTTACACGAGGCGCCATCGGCTGTGGTGATAGCATAGAGCTCTCGTGCCTTGGCACGCTGATGTTTGCTGCACAGCTCAAGATGAAGACGACCATGTTCGCTGCACAGCTCGAGATGAAACGACATGCGGCGCACGAGTACGTGACGCCGATCGGTGGAACGCATTAAGGTACAAGGTCCAGGAATAAAGAAAAACTAGGAAATGAACGCTAATACTCTAAAGAGTTGTAATATATGCTAAGTTTCTCTTTTCTAATTGGTGAACAACACCGGCAATGAAAACGCGACTGGACGTGTAACGTGAGCGCTCTTTTGTGTACGATGTGCAATGGCGACAGTGCGTGACAGAAGTCAGCTCATCATGGCGTCTGATTTTGAGGAGTATAGTCGAGTGCTTTCTGTAGCTTTGAAGCTCTTGAAGTATACAGCGGGGAAGCGAAAAGCCTTCTTCTACCTCCGCTAGTTAAGCGACCACTGCAGCATAATTGCCCAACTACACATCTCAGACTTGTTGTCTGATGCATTTTCAGCAGGCTTTCTGTTACAGATCCCTTCTCGTGATCCTAAAGAACAGGGACAATGCAATTTCTGAAAAATGATTTAATTGCTTTGTTTTCTTGCTTCTAAGCTTCCAAACAGCCTCTTCATTCGTATCTCGGTGAATTGCAGACTTCCGCAAGAGCCCAAAGGACCAGGAGATTCCACATGGCGAGACGGCCATCATGCACTGTACAGCCCAAGCTCCGCAGAGGCCCTCGTCAGACGTCAAGATTAGCTGGCTGCGCAACGGCTTGCCGTTCCCGACCAGTAGCCGTTACCGCGACCTGGGCAATGGTCTGGTCTACATAAGTGATGCCATGCCCAAGGACTCTGCCGTATACACATGCATGGCCACCGACCGCCGGAACAACTGCTCTGTCCAGGAGTCGGCGCTGCTCAGGGTACTTCCCAGAGTGAACATCGAAGAAAGTGAGTCGTCTACCTCTATGTCTTACTGTTGTACCATCAGGCGTAAGAATGAAACCTACACCAGAGTGTGAGACTGGCCTCTGCATAATGCGAACCTACTAGGAGGCCCAGTTTCAGGTCATGTGCACCTCATCCGTTATGAGATGTTTCGTATTGTCCCCCTCCCCCAAACCTCGCCATGTCGTATGAGTTGCCTTGTCTTCTTTCCTTTTTTACCATGCACCCCCAAATCATCTCGTACATGACATCGAGGCCAAATGGGACATTTTATTTGCAGATTCGAAGCGAGAAGCGTACTGATCCAAGAAAGGCTAATATAACGGCGATGAAATAAAATTGCAACTTTACACACAAGATGAAATTGGGGGCCATTGAACGCAGTAGAGGTGAAAACGTGCATGGCAGCTGGACGATAGAAATGGCTGCACAGAAAGCAGTATATTTGTGAGCGTTGCCATGTCACCTTTGTGCAATCATTTTTGAGCTGGAATGTTTCAGTACAGCATTTACCCAAGATGTTGCTTGCGCGGTTAACTTCACACATTCTCAAGAGACGCCACGAACGTGGTGCGCTATTGTAGGTGCGGCCTCATATATATTGTTCCCCGACAGCGCGTAAGAAGTGTGTACGAACATTTCGCTTGAAATCCTGCTCATACGCGTTATTAACTGGAGGCCGCAGACGCAACATTGCTGGCGGGTCTTCGCTTTGTTCATGGTACCAGGGCTCCTGTGTGGACACGACCTTAAAGCGTGCTATCTTTGCTTAAGTCGTCATGCGCGGCACATTTGTCATTTTTATTAGGATTATTGCTGTCGCTGACAGTGTGGGAATGAAGATAACGAAAGAGAGGTGTCGTTCCTACCTGAAGGCACACAGCGCCAGCCTCTTTCAGGTGCTCTTAAAGAAAAGGAGATGTACATAGGAAATGAAAAAAAGTGAACGAGAAATAGGCGTGAAAAGGAATAGCAACATACATAGGAGGAATAGTGCACCAGCCATTGAGTTACAGAATACACAGCGAGTTTTGCGTTACCTGTTGGGAACAGTTATGAATGCGGTATCGTAACTACAACATCTTTCCATTTTCTAGTAGGTGATATTAATACATTGGATACGACTCAGTAATTTGAGGGAACATGCCGAAACGTTTTTGCGTTTGTTTTGCTGTAGGTAATAATTACAGGTTTTGACCACGTTGCCTGGAGCAGCTGGAAATCGCTACTTCTCGACGCTTTCAGTTTTAACGTCTATACCGAGCCCCTGAATGCATGATCCGCGCACGCGTTAGGTGACGTGGGGCGAGCAAGCGTAGAGGTGATCAACGCTTGTGTGGGTCAGGAAAAAAAAATATTTTTTTCTTTATTTCCAGTCTGCGGCATTCCTTTCGTGGCCCAGCCTAACATGAGCAAGCCTCACGTTGAACACGGCAAGATCGTCGGCGGGATGGACACCATCAAGGGTGCCTACCCATGGCAGGTGAGTCGAGGGAATGTTTGGGGACGAAAAGTTTGCCTCCTTGGTAAAGGGCGCCAGTCTTATAATAATCCGTGCCCTAGAGTGCTTGGTCTCATATATGGTGCTCGCAAGGCAATGTTAATACATTCAAGATAAATGGTAGAGGTCTTTGTCTTGGTTTAGATGTGGCCAGGCTCCCGGTGATGATTTGATACGCAATGTTTAAGGAAGCTCCGGATTGATGTGGTGACTGTGATTGCAATAACTCCAATAGCATGACTGAAACTTGAATCACTACTACCGCAAGAGCGCTTGCTACACATTGTGCGCGAAACTTGTAGACGGCACAACAAGGTCTATCTCCTATACTATAACAGAGTGACAACCTTTGATATGTTCTATCACTCATCTCATTTTCGTGCCTTAGGTCTACTGCTGCCATTCCTGAATTTCAAATGACCTCGAAATTTGGTCTCTAATTAAAGAATGCAGTCTCTAGCCACGTACGCCATCGCCGTGACAGAGGTGCCTCCCCGGACACATCACCATGCATACAAGATATAAATGTTCAGCCTATTCAGCTATGGTGACCTCCAAATTAGCTCGGGCCACTCCCAAAATATGACCTCGGTCAATTTGGACCCAAATTTATCTGGAGCTTAATTCGACTATGGTGAATATGATGGCAACCTCCATATTTTGCGTGGGCCACCTGAATTCGGCTCGGGCCACGCCCAAAATTTCACCTCGGGCGATTTGTACCGAAATCGATGTCCAGCCTAATGCCGCAATGGCGAATACAATGGCGACCAGGAAATGTGGCCTGGGGGTGGCCCCAAATTTGCCTCGGCGGATTTAGAATAATTTCGTACTGTAAAAAGCGTCACCAATAAACTATTTGCGCAACTATGCAACCGGCATGTCTTTTCCCGAATTGCTGAGTAACTCAGAGCTAACTCCCTATATTCAGGTCCGGCAGCATTGAACCACTACTGATTTGTTTTGGCAAGCGTAGAGGTATACGTAGATCGAACGCGCGGCCAGAAGGTGTGGCGACGTACAATACACGCGTGGTCCCCCCCCCCCCCCCCCCCATCCTCACTCACAACTAACAATTTGATAGTAATCTGACTTTCTGATAAAGGAGAGCGGATCGACTGATGGAATTTTGCTGAAAGCTTTTTCTGCGCATGTCATCAACCGCTCCGTTATAGCTTTAGCCTACGCAGGCATCGGTTTTGCAGCATCCTGGAATGTTTTTATTAGCAAGTGCATTTTGGAGGCGCTAGCCTGTACACAAAACGCCATCACAGCAAACAAAGCAAACCAGTTTCGTCAAGTGGCCGGCGATAAAGAAGGAGCAGATGAAGGAGAGTTATAAGGTGCCTGAAGGGGTGATGCCATTTGGGCTTAACTTCCCAAAGTGATTTACGCTATGAGGCACGCTCTAGTGTAGGAGGCCTTGCACTACGGCGCCCATCGTCTCCATCGAAAAGCGGCCACCGTGGCCGGGATTTTATCCCGCGTCCTTGTGTTGAGCACTCGAGCTGCCTAACCACTAAACCACCGCAGCGGGGCCAAAGAACATGCTTCCTCGGCTTCTGAAGTGTCGGTGATCTATGCTCGGCTGGCCCATGTCAGCTGCAGTGAAAAATAGTTAACATAGATCTGCGGTTAGTGGGTATTAGAGAGATTTAGCTTACCGCGAACCGCGATTCGCCACCGTAACCCTCTACCGTGCGTGGGCGGGGAGCACAAGCTGATTGGTCCCGACGCGGTAGGTCTATGTGCCGACACCTAAAGCCCCTCAATAAACTAAAAGTAGCGCCATCTCCTCTCTCCTCCTCCGGCGGCGCCGCTCCTCCTCTCGCATTTCGACCGTGGCTCCACCTACGGGGTGCGCGACTAGCGCGCGCTCTCCGGAGCAGGCGCCCTTCACAGCCGTCTCGATCAGCGCCGCGCGCGCGCCGATCGAGGCGGCCGTGCGCCGGGTCTCACCAGAGCCTTGAATTTTGTCGCAATGGGTTCAGGTTAAAATATTACTCACTGCTGAAACATAATTACCGAATGTTGACAGGGATTTCCCGCCAGAATAGTTTCAGCTGTGAGTGTCATACACCACATATACGCGATTTCGGCGTTGGTTCAACTCGCCGTCATCTCCGTGTGTCCGTAGTTCGTCACATTTGGCCACTCAGCGGCATGCTTTATAAAATTTGTAACTAGGCGGCGGACAGGAACAATTTTGGAACAGTCTGTGTATGGTTTCTTTGCAGCGTTGACTGGATTGCGAGCTGTCGGTAAACTTGAGAAGTGTGGCAGCAGCTGTCTTCCATGTATTTTCAACTTCAGCTGCAGATCAAATTAACTATAGGCGGTGGAAGCTGCAGTCTGCGTGGAGTCTTTGCAGCTTTGATTGACTTGTGAGCTACCGGTAAACTTGGGGAGGGAGGTAGCAGTTATTTTTTTTTTATATTTGGCGTTGAGACGGTGCCGTGTTCAGCTGCCATGGTGTGTCACCATACGTACACGATTTTGGCGTCGATTTAACTCGCCTTCATCTCCTTGAGTCCGTCAGCCGTTGACAAAAGTGCGCAACATGCTTGAAAAAAAAAAATTAAGTAGGCTGCGGAAGCTGCAGTCTGTGTGGTTTCTTTGCAGGTTGGACTGAATTGTAAGCTACCGTGAAACTTGAGAAGCGTGGTAGCAGTTTTTTTTATATTTTGCGCTGAAACGGTTCCGTTTTCAACTGTCAGTGCGTGACACCATTTGTACGCGATGTCTGCGTTGGTTGAACTCGCCTTCACCACCGTGCTTCTATCAGCCGCCGGCCAAAGAGCGCAACATTCTTGAAAAAAAAAAAAATTAAATAGCCAGCGGGAACGATTTAGTAGCAGTCAGCGTGGCAGCAAAACACACGGCGATATGTGCCGCGCGCGCGCCGCCCGCCCCGCTGGAAAGGAGGAAGCTGCACGCCCAGCAAAAAAAAAAAAAAAGCGCGCGCGTGCACGTGACGGCGCTCGGCCAATGAGAGGGTCGAACGACGAAGGAGAGCGCAGGAGAGGAGGCGGGCGGCAAACTTCACATGTTGGCGCTACTTTTAGTTTATTGAGGGGCTTTACCGACACCCGGTATGTAGCGCCATCTATCGGCATCAAGGGGATCTTGGCATGCGCAGTGGAACGCGCGGTGGCGGATCACGGTAGCGGATCGCGGATCACGGTGAGCTAAGTCTCTATTCTTGGCGCGCTATGGGGCAGTGTCCGTCCCAACGCCTGCCTAACAACCAGCCTCCATTGTTAGAGAGTTTTAGCTCACCGTGATCCGTCACCGCGCGTTCAACTGCGCATGCCCAGACCGCCCTTCCGATAGATGGCGCCACATATTGGATGTCGGCACACAGACCTGCCGCGTCGGGACCAATCAGCTTGAGCGCCCCGCCCACGCGCGGTAGAAAGTCACGGTGGCGAATCACAGTAAGCTAAATCTCTCTATTATCTATTAGGTGCAGGTGCAACGCCATTTCTGCATATGCCCATGCTGAATGTGTCTATTCAGATATTTTAAAATGGTTATTTACAATGATGGTCATCGACGCGTGCGCAGGTGATGTTTTGGACGGAACTTCGCAAGGCGTTCTGCGGTGGAAGCCTGGTGAACGACCAGTGGGTTCTCACGGCATCCCACTGCTTCAAACGAGACGAGATCCGCATCGACGAAGTGGAAGTGCGGCTGGGAAAGTACGACCAGACCATCGTTGAGCCGCAGCAGGTCGTCACCAAGATCGCCGATGTGCACTTTCATCCGTGAGTGCATGCAGACGGACATTAGAGAGATTTAGCACACCGTGATCCGCGATCCGCTACCGTGATCCGCCACCGCGTGTTCCATTGCGCATGCCCAGATCACTTTCATGCCGATAGATGGCGCCACATACCTGATGTCGGCACATTGACCTGGCGCATCGGAACCAATCAGCTTGTAGGCCCCGCCCACGAGCGGTAGAGTGTCACGGTGGCGGATCGCGGATCACGGTGTGCTAAATCTCTCTAGTATCACAGTGGTAGAATTGGATAAAAATACCGATCTAGTCGGAATCGTAAGGGCACCGAATGCGCGAAAGGCTGCAATGTGGGCTTTGTGCCTAAAAGGAGGATATTCGGGAGTAGAAAAAGAACAATTTTGATTTGATTTAGTTTATTTCCATTAAAGAAAGTACAAGGTTGAGGGTAAGCTAGGGGGAAAGCTGCACACAAATCAGCTTGACTGGTTTATTTGTTCAGGAAATCAAAGGGACCTCGACTGGGTGGTGCAGGCTAAGACTTTCGTGATAGCATTTACTGAATAAACTTAAGAACGGATGGGCTTTTTGCAAAATGAAATGAACAAGCCATGCAAATCAACATGCACTGTATGCTATGGCGCTATAGAAATTAACTGTTCTACGAAATGCGAACTAAATGGACACTGAGCATTTCTTCAGAAACATATTGAAGCTATCTAATAACCTGCTGTGGATGAATTGTCACAAATTAAGAAGATTGCGAGTTTCAAATTGTATACTTCCTCAATGTGTTTTTTGTTTCTGTTCTGACTAATGAAGACTCTCTGCATGAACTGAATCTCATTGCATGTTGTGAAGCAGTGTAGCCCTTCATAATTTCACTTTTGAAAAGGAATTAAATTGCATTACTAATTACTTTGCTGAAAATTGCAAAAAGTAATTAAATTACATTACTTAATATTGCTCCTAAAAGTAATGCAATTACATTGCAATTACTTCGACTAAATAATTCAGTTACTTTTAAATTACTTTCTAGTTTTCATCCATGCAAATCTAAGTAAAGCTAGTAAACAAAACAACTTGTTCTGACACGAAGCACGCATACTCTTTCGTCGTCCCGCCAAATTCCGTTCCTGAGAACAATTACTTCCCTCTTTCCTACTGCATCTGACATTACAAAAATAAGGCAACCGCAAAAAAGAACAAAATCGAAATATGGTGGAACAGTCGTGAAATGAGCGGTAAACCTAGCGTCTTAGTGGCCCGGAGCGGTCTCCGCCATTTGAAGGGACCGAAGAAGCTAGGTTATTTATTGCTTCCGTAGTCCCAAGAATCGTCCTCGGCACCTTGCTCTCATTAATGCTCACGCCACGGCGACTGATGCCATGGACCCTCCTGCCAATCTACCCTGCCCCATCCCTCCCTCACCTCGTGGTGACAAGTGTAATCAGGCACCATTGTGCCCTAGCCGACGCAACATGGAGTGCCACTTCGCCGCGCTTTCAACTAATTTTCAAGTTCGGCCGCTTGCTCCATCTGCCCTTCGGTATTCTCTTGAAGCCTTGTTTCCTGCTGCTTGGAGATAGGTTGCCATGGGATAACCGCATTATAAGCCTGCTACACAGGAGGTCTCAGACGCACTGCTCTGCTCAATTCTGTCTCCTTTTGCCGATCCGTTACGCTGGCTTCTGCTTGCCACACGTCGTTCCTGCTTTCGCAGCACGCTACATTGTTACTATGGAAGAAGTAGTGGCGCATTTAAGTAAAAGTAATTTCGAAAGCAATTATTTAATTTTTGCTGTGAAATTACTGCTAAAAAGTAATGCATTACGTTACTAAATTACCAAACCGAAAAAGTTACTGATTACATTATAAATTACCGGAAAAAGTAATTAAATTACAGTAATTTTATTACTGTAATTCAATTACTACCATGTCTGGTCAGGGCCTTTCAGGATGTTTATTCCGAAAGTGTAGTTAGGCATAAAATGACATGCATGACAGATTATGAACCAGTGATGAAATCTTAGGAGGGATACTCAGTGTGATCTGGGTGGTGGATACTAAGTATTTTTATTTTTGAAGAATCAAATTCATGACATGCTTTTCTAATGCAGAAAATATGGAGCACGAACAACTTTGGTTTGTTACTACTAACAGGTTGTTCCTTTTCCTCAATACGTGGAACAGTGCAGTGCAGTTAGGAATCAGTATACCTGACTTTGGTGAAGTCATGCTTTTTCTGAGTATGATCTAATTGGACACTGCCATTTTGCAGGAACTTCAACGTGAACACTTTCGACAACGACATCGCCCTAGTGCAACTGGCGGACCGCGTTACTTTCACGGACTACATACTGCCTGTGTGCTTGGGCGAAAGTGCCATCATCGAGCGCGAATACTTCAGCTCGGGGGATGTGCAGCTGGGCACGGTCACCGGATGGGGGCAGTTGACTGAGAGCGTCAACACGCTGCCCCGGTTCCTGCAGGAGATCAGGCTACCCATTATCGACCACAAGACCTGCCAGGCGTCTACGCAGTACCCGGTATGCTCGCTTGCTTCTCGAATGAACGTTACATTTAGTGACAGGATATTTCAGGATATTGCCAGACTCGCATACTAAAATAATCAAAACGGCCAATGAAACCTATATCCGAAAGAGGATCTATATAGAGGCCAATGGTCTACAGGAATTCCTGGGAGTAAAATCCCATCTGTGTAGCTTGTGGGCAAAAAAAAAAAAAGGAAAAGGCAACAGCTTAACGCGGTTATGCAACGACAGTGTGACGAGTTGTGGTTGGACTCATGGTTTAGCTTTGTTTTTTTTTTTTCACTGTAATGAACAAGATATATTTGTTCAGTATCTACACATCATTTATGGAAAAATCATGTACTTTGAAATTTAACAAGATGGACTTATGGTCAGTGTGACGGTTAGAACGGCGTACGTATTGGCAACACACTCTATTTTGGCAAATTTAAAACATGAACCATATTGCGTATAGCTGAGTTCATCAGTTCGGAATTGCTCAATCATTTCATGGAAAAAGTACGTACGCCTCTTCATATCTTTGTAAAATTTATTTGCAAGACAATCATGACTTCGCCAGGGTAAATACTTATGAATCAAAGCTAATGCTTGGCTTTCGGAAGCGTGCGGCGATATATTAGTTACGGCTAAATTCAGACTGTTAGTCTCAGGCCCAGCTAAGCTGGCCTTAATTTGAATTATCCGTATGAGGCCGTGTGGTTCTGACGTAATGAAACAGCTGAGCCAATCGGAGCAGCGGCACACGCAATTCTGGGGCCTGACTTGGGTGTTACTAGTAGCGCATATCTTAGCACACTAAAGTTAGAGAACGTCGTGATCCTGCCAGATCACTTCGAACGGCCGTAATGGCCCAATGGCGCTTGAGGTCTCATGTCGCGCGAATTACAACGGTGGTCATGTTTGAGGTTCCAAATAATTTATGTTTTAGGGTTGCATCATCTGTGTGTTGGAATGGGAATTTTTTATACTACCGACTAAATGAGATGAATCCGAGCTGGACTGTATCCAAAGGGTGTGACTGACGGGTTAGAATTGTATTTGTACACACGCTGAGTAATCATTGGCTTTTGCACGCTGCTTAAAGTGTAATTGGCTGCGATGCACAACGCTTTGTATGTTATTACTTGAAGGGAAAGTCGTTTTCAGCTAATGTTTGTCGTTACGAGGAAACCAGGAGAAGAAATGCAATGCGTGGTACCTCATGTCATCTTGAGAGGCTGTATGAACAAATATATTGGGGTGTGGTAGGAAATGTTTGCGGCTGCTATCCCTGATATGTTCTGTGATGGAGGAAAACGCATGTCGGATAAGCCGCGATAAAATGCTAAATAGGACTCACTGGGCATACAAAAGGTGAGGTGCACAAGCGGTGATAATTAAATACCTTTCTTTGTTCTGCTGCTGCTTCTCGCAAACTACACGGCTGCATGATCAGACTCAGCCTGCACCGAAGCGCTGACGCACTCCGACCGTCATGCACCTCATTCCTGACGAGACTGACTAACCAAGCGCCGGCGAAGCAGTTGTTAAACCCTCCGCATAGTCACGTGTATCACGCGGAGAGCTTTCGTGTCCACGATCGGGACGATCGGTTGGTGGCCCCTGGTAGCGTTACAGAGGAGGAAGACAAAGAAGCGGGCAGTGGCATAAGCAGGAGCACTCGCTCTAGACCCGCTCCGACGGCTCAAGGTCAAACGCGCAAAGGAATGACCTTGGGAGTTGCAATGCAAAGAGCTGAGGTGCGCTCTAAGGCAACGGTCCTTAGCTGGCAAATGTCCATAGATGCCAGCAATCTCCAGCACTGCTTTCTTGCTGTTAACGGGCAAGAAAATTTGATTATTTGTTGTCTGCGAAATCTACCGTCTCAGATAGCATGAACGTTCCCGTGCGGCAAGCATGTGGATGAAGTGTTCTCTCCCTTATCTTTCTCCCCATTAACTGGATAACCATGTCAGCTGGCTGCCAGAACAAGCGTACATCGACGTTACAAATGTGCGATACAATAATGCAGTCTCTTCGGCGCATGTACTATAATTTGGAGCTGGGTAGGTGGGATCATATGGTTATACATATAGAATAATGAAAGCAATGTACGGCAGGAGGCCGATGTGCACAACACTAGCTCTGACTAGCAGCGGCTACCAATAATTTTTGCTTTTGGACTAACTGGGCTCTACTGCCTTGTATCACGCTCTCGCTTGATGCTGGTGCTGCCTTCTTTCAGGTTCATTTTCGATCTCAGAAAGAAAGGATGCAGTTGACAGTTATCGTTTGGGGGTGCATACCTCACTTCCTCTGTTGCTGCGTTTTCACGCGGTTCTAATACGCATATCTTTTGTGCACGTTTCCTGCCAAACGCGTGTGATTAAAGCGCTCCTGACTTCTTTCTTGTTGCAGGTGACGAGGAACATGTTCTGTGCGGGATACAAGCAGGAGATCGTGGGGGATGCTTGCAAGGGTGACAGCGGTGGTCCTTTCGTTGTTCAAAGAAAGAACCGCTGGTACCTCATTGGAATTGTGAGCTGGGGCGTCGGCTGTGGACGTAAGGACCACTATGGTTACTACGCCAAGGTCAGCAACTACCACAGCTGGATCAAGGAGAAGATCCTCTACTAGTGGCGTGCATCGCATCGCGCTGCCTCTTTTCGGAAGAAAGAGGCCGGCTTAGGACTTATTTTCAACGTGGGCCAGGTGTTTTTTGATGCGCGAGCCTGACGGCATTGTTGCCACCGGCACGAACTGTTCGTGTTGTGAGTCATCGCGAGGCCGTGCCTCGTTTTGAGGCCTTCACTGGAACAGCTCCATTTTGAGCGAAGCACACGCGTTCCTTACGCTCAGCGAACGGGCTTAAACGGAGGCCTTTCGAGCGGCCACAGGAATCTGCGCTGAAGATAGTGGTCTATATAAGCTCAATGGTGGATTTCGAAGTTTTGTTAGAGAAAGTGAAGTCAGAAGGAGATGGGAGGACTGGACCGATGCCAAAGAGTTGAAAATGACCTTTCAAAAGAGACATATATGTTGATATAGGCGCTGTAAAAGCAAAACGTGTGGAAGAGCTTAAAGAGTTAAGCGCAAACGAAGCATTGCTGTTTTGCCTTGAAGGTTGAGTTCGAATACATCAGACAGCACAGGAAAGGTCAAGGATTCGAATATAAGGCATCGGTGCCTCGGAACGAAGCTATGACGCGTTCCTTCGATTGAGGAAACCTGGCAAATACATGTTCTCGCTGATTTAGGGCATTGGAGTAAAGGTTTGAGCGAGCTGTAGTCAGCCAGGCTTTATAACAACGTTGTACCATTATTCGCGTTTTGTTGACTAAAACGCGGAATTATCAGAATGGCAGCTATGTGGAAGTGATGGGATAGGTGATCGAACGACTGTTTAGGAGCAATGTCACTGGAGATAATCCACGAACAGAGACATTGCATATGGGTCTTTTGATTTTAATCGTTCATTGTAGCCATGACATGAGAATGCAAAAAAGCGCCATGTGACGTCTATCGATTTTATGAGTCATCGTCGTAGGGGCTGAGGATTTTTCAGCATTTTTGTGCCCCCAGATAATCTTTTTTTGGTCGCAGAACCAAGATATTTATAGCTTGCTCTAAAGAGCAAGGCAAAGTTGGCTGTGGCTAACCGTACGACTCCGAGAAAATACGTCTTCAACCTATGAAAGCAACGTCAAACATTGTGCTCAACATTCCTCGGTTTCTACTATAAGGCGGCGAATGCATGTGCCGTTTCTAGAGTGCACTACTGCATTTGCTTCGATGGAACATAGGGCGCTGCCATCGTTCCTGCGCACTTAATGGAATGACCCAAGTGAGCCGAAGACGCATATTTATATACATACACGAACGCCTCATGCCAGTATTTATCCATAGGGTTCACTACGTACGCTCGAGAATTCAGCGCCTGTTCAGTGCAGTCACGATGTACTTGATTAAGTAACTACAAAGCATTTTACACCAGCCTGGTCGCTTACGTTGTGACGCTGCGGAAAAGAGCGTAGCAGCTTTCGGTCGCGCAGATTCCAGAGCGTCAAACTGGAAAACGTCCGAGTGTTTTGGGCAGCAGCGCCCAGTTCACTCGCTACAATGAGAAGCGTTATAGCATCATACCTAACGTCTCAATAGAACTGAATACGTCTCAATAGCCGTGCATAAGTACGGTTACGAAGAATGATTCTGCCTGATAAAGGTTTTAGGGATATCAAGAACTCAATTTCCTTCGTGCTACACGTTACAGCCTCTTCAAATAGTGGAGAGAAGTGCATGAAACAGATTAATGTGGACGTATAAGGTTCAAGTCGTCCATGACGAATATTCGACGTACGAGCGTGGGTGCTTTCTTTCACTGCTAGCAGAAGCGGGGGCCCTTCCAGTGACTACTGCAGTCAGTATTTATCGTGAGCAGGAAGCTTCACAGTATTTGAACTTCCTCCATTCCTTCGCGTTTTTTATACCATGTATGTCTACACCCATACATTTTTATTTTCATTCGACGTGTACCAATTGTGACAGCTGTGAGAGTACCCCGTAGTTCCTGTGCCCGTGTTTGTCATGCCATAAAATAAAGTTTTTTCATTATTTTTTTTTGCGCGCGTGGTCTGTCTCTCAGTCATTTCGCTGTGGGTTTCATTATGGACCGGGAAGAACTTAGTTATTCTTAAAGCGCAAGCTTTGCGGACCTATCAGGAGCCAAGGTCATCGGCGGGCCAAATAAATGAGTGAAAGAATGAATGAATGAATGAAAATTTATTGGCCTACCGAGAAGGGACCTCTTATGCCCTCCGGGCCCTGCGCGGATCAGATTTGGCCTCAGATGCAACGTGAGGAGCCGACGCCGTGCACCTCGAGCCGGCGGTGGTCGCTTCTGATGCTGCTGTTTCGCTTCTACTTCGCACACCTGCAGCTGCTTTTTCACACACCTGTCAAACTTTATTCGTAACGGTACATATCTCCACAAATATAAAACATTGCTTGACACAATGGCACACAGCCCTTCCATTTGCCTGCCTACCATTTTCCTCCACTGCTGTCTTGTCCACCTCGTGACCTCCTTCTTCAAAAATTAAGGGTCTCTTAGATATCTCTTAAGAGGAGAATGGCGAAAGTCTACCCTTCCTATCCTATAATTTGCCTCCCATCATTAGCCTCTTATCGGCATTCGTTGCAGTGCTACATATAATTATAATTGGTTTACACGAAAGGTAAGGCGCAGTGTCTGTCACGCTTACTCCGGCAAGTGGGAGTTTGTGCGGTACACCATCGCTCATGTCGCGTGGCGTTCCTTGGCGCGCCCAGAAAAACCAAAATGACAGTTTTAGCTATGAATAATTTAGAAGTGCTTTGGCACTAAATAGGGTTATTAATATTCACTAGGCTTAGCTAAGCACATCCAATCAAAATTGCGCTTAGGAAGGCATTCTCACGGTCAAAGTGTGTTCATACATCAACGTCGCTGTAATGTGACCTTACAGACTTACGAAGGGAAGCCAGTAGCAACAGTCACAAAGGAAAGGCAAACACCGGGGCTCTAGCACCTCCCGTTTGTGGTGTCTCATGTGCGAGCTGAAATCACGAGAATGTATTTGGCTGCTGGTAACTAGCAGGTGACAAGGCCAGGCACTAATTGGTCGGCGGGATGTGTGAAGTCTCGAGACCAAATGGCATGATGCTGTTACGAACGAGTCGGAATGTACAATTCACTGCTTTTATCTCAGTATCCCCAGTTTGAATGTACAAACTGACATAAAGATTGATTGATTAATGCAGTGACAGATTGGTTGATGAAATGTCAGTTCGGGCAGTGTCACGTCACTGATCGACTAAGCCGTTTCGTGACGTCACAACCAGTTGGCATCACGAAATAAGGCTGGCACAGCTTAGCTGAACACTGACTAATGCCTTACCATCACCGTACAAACCTTAGACTTTGAATTGACGTATGATTTAACCTTTGAACTTGACCCAAACTATGAGCCAAGCCGGTGCTGCTCAGTAGACTGCCATTGGCGCAACGGGGTTAAGCCTCTTCAAATATTTATTTACAAATTATTCACCTGATATTGGTTGCCGAAAAGGGGACGTTTCAGACCTTACACCTCAGTTGTTTCATGCATCAGCTAAGGTAGGTCAAAACATCCTAACTCAACCCTTGAAGACATATGAGTCGTCGGCGAATGACTGCGAGAATGCAACGCAAATAAATCAGTCGTAGCGCTTCATATTCAACATTTCCTTAAACGGTCTCGCTTTAGTTGCTTAATTGAAAAATATATCTTGACATCACCGAGCGAAATACTCGTAGTCGCCATCATCATCTGCTGGTGCCGTTTGCTACGCGCGTTGTGCTTAGGGCCAGCTTCACATTCCACGGTTCCACCTGATCGCTCCAACTCGTCGGCATTAACGGGGACATGGTGCCGCGGACACATTTCCTTCTGACCTCAGCCGGTCGTATGGAAACAGGTGGCGGCCAGCTGGGCATGTCTCACAGCACTAGTGTGCAGAAAACTCCTCAAGTGCCGTCAGCCGAAGATGCCGGAAGTTTCACAGTGATGACAGATGCGGCGCCGTTTGAGCAATTCCACCAACTACCTTCTGTTCACAAATATTTTCGACATAGTGACCGTCAGAGATCGCCCCTGGAAATCATGTCCGCTCAAATATTTTGAAAATACTAATTTTGTGAGGGTTATTGCGATCGAAACGAAATGATTTTGCCGGGCTTCTCTTCATTCCCTCTTGGCGGGTTTTTGCCCCCTGTTATCGAAACAGCCATTGCAAGCAAAATTCGCATGAAATGCACCGCTGACATGACAGAAAATCACTCGCTCCAATCATAAATGCCATGGGAACATATCCATGGGCACTTAATTGTCGATGTGTTTGTTCGGAGGTCTTGTCTGCGCAGGATATTTACCGTGAACAACTGTAATTACTCGCTGCCACCCGTGAAGTGAAAATTTGCCGCTATCACAGAAGGCTCTAAATAGACACTTCGCGATACAGCTAGCACGTAAACCTCGTCGGTTTGAAGACCGCTCGGTCAGCTGAGCGCAGAGGATCGCAAACACAGCACAGAGGGTGTGGCTTGTCGCTGCTGCACGCACCGGAGTTCGCAGTCGTTAGCAGTACTCGTATTAACAAAACATTAACATCGTATTAACAATGTATTAACAACATATTAACTACGTAATAACAACGTATTAACAACGTATTATCAACAATTAGGCTTCACTGCTCGCTTCACATGGCACCGCTGGCGGCCATGTTTGTGCCTGCAAGATTGAGAAGCAAGGGCCTAAGACGTAACCTATAAGCAGCCAATAGATGTAATCCGGTCGCCATGAAAGTTAAGTTCAGCGATAAACAGACTCGAGCGGTGGCGGCGGCGGCACGCCGCCGCTCGATAGTCCGGTCATGGTTCAGACTACTTTTTTTGCGAACACTGGAGTCGGTAGCATGTCTATGGTCTTATCCGTGCGGGCCTCCAGCACCCGCGCGGGGGGTGCGAAAACCAGTCGTACTACGGTCCTCAGCGCAATTAAGAGGTCCATGAGATGGCGATATGTTTGCATTCATTACACACGGGTGGAAGCAGATAAAGACGTTGACATGTAATGCATAGTTTGAGAGAGTGGCAGTAATACGCGCGGAGTAATCGGCTGCGGCAATAGCTACAAGGTTCCGTGATAGCCTGTTTCCCACAAGGATTTCTGAGAGGACATTGCACCACAGAAAGGTCACGACGAAAGTAGTCCTTGCGTTCTCTTCTCTGTGGATTGTCTTCTGTTTGCGCTCTTCAGTTCCGTAGAAAATCATGAACCAACTATTCCCAACCGAAGTTTTATTGAAGTAAAATGAGAGTTTGTGGAGGAACTGGAGATGGTATTCTTGCGCCAACTATGATCCTATTCCTTAGTTACTCTGGGATGTGTAACGGAAGGTGAGTTCTGAGGCCCATATTATAGTGCTTGCTCTAAGATGTAGGCGAAGATGAGATTGAGTGGGCCAGAAATTATGTCTGTGGCTGCCGCTCGGTCGGTATATGATCCAATATTAGCTTCAACGGCGTGGTTTCTTGGAATTCCGGCTTCGCAAGGGGCCTGGGCAATGCATTGAGCCCTAAGAAACCGAATATTATCTGGTCGTTATTACATCGTGACCCCAAACGCACAAAATGAGTAATGCTGGGACTGTCCCGCAGAGAAAAAAAATTGTATCTTTCTCGCTTAAAGCGCAAGACGTAGTGGCCTATACCTGCGGCTTCCTTAGCCACCCAGGAAAACAGACGATATCAGCCCTGGGTTTTTCATCGAACACACTGGGGTCGTAAGGTTTTCAGCTGCAGGGGCAGTGCACTATTACCTTTCGAAAATAAAGTTGTGCTTCTCTTATTTCATATGGCACCATATCATTCTTAACCAGATGCATTTCGCACGCTGCCGGCACTGTACGGCGCACCTCATCGCACCTCTCCGAAGAAACGGGGAAGTCCCGAAAGCGGGTTTGTCGACGGCCACTGGCTGGCGGGGCACACCACTCTGCCGACGAGCCCTCGTGGGTTTGATAACGGCGCTGCCGGCTAGATAGGACGCTCGCCCAGCGCCGCTGCCGTAGTCTCACATAAGATACGAAAGAAGTTGCAGCTCTTCGTTAATTGTGTAATTGTGGAAGGCGCGTTGGTCGAGAAGTTCACCAGGCACCCTGTAGAAGTCCTACTCGGCTCGGGCAGTTCCAGTGTGCAATGCGGGATACGGTGCGAGACCTTTTGGACATCATCTTCAAGCCGGAAGACAATGAAAAGCATCGAGTGTTTGGCCGGAGACAATGCACGAGCGCCGGCAACTTGCTGTTTAGAACAGCGGTGCTCGCTGTTACTGTTCTGGGTTTGACAGCGGAAGTTTCGTAAGTACTGCGTAAGCGACCACGTTGTTTGAAGATCACTATTCTTGACATTTTATATAACGACACTCACTGGCAATAAGGAATGTAGCATTCAATGCGTTAATTGGTATGTGAGGCAATAACGTGCTATATTGCGAAAAGAATGAGTTGTAAGGCGGACTTAGACGCTCCAAAACGAACTAGTCATGTGCAGCATAATTTGCAGAAAAATGGAAGTAATTGCGCCATTATCTCCTAGATACTCCTCACTTGGATTCTTCGATATATAGTAGCTGACCAGCTTATGTGACAGATGAAAAAACAAGCAAAAAACAACAAAACAATACATCTTTCCTTGAAATCCAACAGCGGCAACTTAGGACGCATGAGTATTTTCCTCTCTTAAGTTGCGCGTGAAACGTAATAATATAAAACGAAAAGGCTGCAAAGCTCTGCCCAATGAGAGACGAAGGGAATTGTTTATAAATTGTGTGATTCATGCAGCAAAGTATTTTCATGCTCTGTAGTTCCGCCCCATTGTCCGAATCGCTTTCTCAGAAACGCTCCAGAGGAAAGGAGAACTAAGGCATATATACGTCACTGCGCAGGGAAGCGAAGAAGTCAGTAATTTACAAGGTCTGGAGCTTAGGTATAGCGGGGGAGCCAGGTGCGACGTGAAGAAAAATATAAACAAAAATGAACGCAAGACTAAGCAGAGCAGCCACACGTGCAATATCGTTGGTGTACAGTTTGTGTGCCTAAAATCTGTACTACCCACTGGCTTAGCAGTTTACACTCCGAATGTAAGGATAAGGCCAAAAAGCAAGTGAAAATAGAGAACGGCAATCATGTAATGTTATCAAGGTGCACTTGGAAAACACTTAAGAGCGCTGAAATTAGCTTTTTTATTTGTCATTACAGCGCTCAAAACAACTTGGTAGCAGCTAGTAAAGTGCAGTAAAGGCAGTAAAATGGGACATGTTTCAGTTTAGCCTTGCTGCAGTGACTGTGTCCAGGAGGCCCAGCTATGAGCCCGGGAACCCAGGGTCGGCTTTGGCAGTGGTGGCCGCGTGTCGACTGAGGCGAGCGAAACTCTAGGTACCTGTGCAGTGTGCGATGCTGGTGCGCGTTAAAGAATCTCCCGATATTATATAGAGACCTCACCTACACCGTTTCTCATAGCCTTTATAGCCACGGGATCTTAAACTTGATAAACCATACATGATTCAAATTTAACAAAATCCAATAGGAAAGAAGGAAGAAATTAAAGTCGCGCTGAATTATTTTTAAAGGAAGAAAATCTTGACACTTGACTCAAGTTCCAACGCTATTTTATTACCAACGAATTTTCAAATAGCGAAACGCTATGGAATCATAGCAGGGAAACTCTAATATTCTGACGCTTCGGCCAAAAACCGCAAGGAGATAGGCTTAAATTCAGTAATGGTGAGTTCTAACATTTTTACCGTCGAGAGTCTGCGTGGACAAACTGCGCGTTATATGCGTTGTCCGTCGATCTACGGGTCAACGACGATTTGTTGCTGCCGTCCGGTGAACGCGCGTAACGTATACCGCTGTCTCAATCTCAGCGCGCGAGAAGTTCCTCGTTCGCTTCTCGCATTTCCGAGATAGTGCTAGAGCGTCATGGTCAAAGCGTGAAGACTGTTCTTCTGCCGACGGTTGTGCGAGTGCCTCAGCCCTATCGCATGGTTTTTGCTTTGGATTTTGCGCATTGTATTTTGCAAGAGTTGCTTTGTCTCAATTCTTCAAGCGACAGTATTTATCATCATCATCATCATCATCAGCAGCATCATCAGCATCATAGTCATCATCACCATCATGATCATCAGGAGCAACAACAGTAGCACTGCTCATGCCCACTTCGGTCCAAATATCTCTCCCATATTTCACAATTAACAGGCTAATGCCAGGCGTAGGCCACCCTGTTCCCGCAATATTCCCCCGAGAAACTATTGTTCATCTTACCTTCGCAATGGAACTAACTGTTTTTAACTATTCATTCTTGATTTTATTTTCTCCGAAATTTCAAGCTCTTTTTTTTTCCACAATCATTTATTCCCCAATTTACCATTTCAGCCCTTTCATTAATATCCCGATTTCTGGTCCCAAACAGGAGATTGACGGATGATTTGAAAACATTGGAAACTCGCTCTGTTAAATGGAAAGAGGCCACTAATAAGCGATCGAATGTCTACAGCAGAAACATTGGTAAATATCGTAGTACCATTTCTTTTTTATAATTTTATATGATAATTCAGAGTCTGAACTCAGTTTTTCTTGTGGCGTCATCTTGAGACGCACTGTGCGCGCCCGTCCTTTCCCTTTCCTTTCCCTCACCCAGCTCTCACAGAAGTCATGTGACCGTTCTGGCTGTATATATATATATATATATATATATATATATATATATATATATATATATATATATATATATATATATATATGTATATTTGATGGCGAAAGATTAAAGATGGGCTTTGTTGGTCAGGATACCACGAGCGTCTGTCTGCTTATCTGACAGTTCTTGCTGCCATAATAGTATTGATAATCACTTTTAGCAGACCATCTCTCTGGTACTATTTGGTTAAGCGCGTCCTGTAGCCTGACCCCATGGAGAATCGTAAATGACAGTTTTTCTGTAATATAGCTATTATTTTCTTTGTTGCGAATCATGACCTCGTTTGACGTTTAAAGCATACAGAGAAGTAATCCTGAAACGAAAATTCGGAAACGCGATCGCTTCCAAACGCAAGAGCATGCTGGCTTTTGCGTGAACGAGCTCAAACTCATACACGTACTACGAAATCAGCCAGCCAGAGCTCACATACTCTTCAAACACGACAAAAATAGATACCTTACTCATCTTTAAAAAGAGAATTATATATTTACTCAAAGCGCGTTAGTAAATAATTTGAAGCTGAAAGGGTGAGAGTACAAGCCCGTCCATGGTCAGCGTTGCGAACTGCATCTTTGTTTTCGACGTTTCATGAAGACCTCCCATGAAGAACAAATGAAACCACCTCTGGCGTTTGTAAATCATCGTATATGTTACTTTTATTTTTTAAGTATTTCCAATAACTTCTGATAAATATACAGAACTAGCAATTTTGAATGCTTCTTTGCATGAGTAAACTTAAGTCGCATTATGAAGACACAACCTCTTTCTCTCGGCACCTCTCCTCCTCTCGAGCGTAAACGTAGGCAAAGAAAACCCGAAGATATCTTTCTATGTTCCCGAGAAATGTCAAAAATTTCTATTCATAATGCCTTACAAGCATGCAGTAAGAATTTCAGTAACGGTTTCGAGTTTATGTACCATATATCTAATCATTCTCTACACACGTCCTATCCATGTGTTTTTGAAGGAAATGTACTGAAAATATCCTATTTCAGCGGCCTTTTTTATTATGGTTCTCTGGGAGGCACCCCTTCATTAACAACCAATAAGCTATTGGCCTCGAGATCGAGCAGAGTTGCCACCTTGCGGCTCAGCGGCGAAACCTACTCAGTGTGGATGCGTTTTCGCGTCGCGTGCCAGCCCGCAGAGATTTAAGCACGCGCATGCGGCGTGTACAGGAGTGTTTTGTTTGTTTAAGGGTTCCTGTGCGCTTTTGCTTACCTATATGCCTCTTGCAAAATAAATATGAACAGTCTATAACCCCACGCTTCATTAAAAAAAAATATATACTTGTCCGTATCGAGCATGTCATTCTTGGATAAGGACATCATCCATCGCAGTCTTCGGCGCTTGAGATCCTTTGACATGCAATGTCTCAAACGAAGTGGTACTGTCGTTACCGCCGTGTCAAAGCAAAACAGGTCGTTGCCGTCAATAAAAGTTAATGCAAACGCTCAGAAATCTCATATTCCCGTTTCTGTTTGGAATACCGCAGCTACTAAAACATATGCCACCGCAGACTGCTTCATATATGAAGCAGTCTGCGGTGGCATATGTTTTAGTAGCTGCGGTATTCTGCTATATATAGCAGAATGCAGTTTGAACAGACCACTCTATGCCTGCTATGCCGTCTGTATGCACGATAGAGTTGTGTGAGTACTGTGTGTGTGTGTGTTTTTTTTTTTTTTTGCTTTTAAACCTCTGTCGCGGTGTCTCAATGGTAAGGGCGCTCGACTGCTGATTTCGAGAACGGGGGATTTAATCACAACCGTTTCGAAAGGCATTCCTCTGCTGTGGGGTTTGACTGCACAATAAACAATCCCACGTGCAAAATGTGGTGTTAATAATTAAAAAAAAAAAACGACACGAAAACCAGCCTCTGCAATCATCCGTCATAGCCGATGCCGTTTTCATGCGTTAAACCCGGGCCAATATGCATTTCTTTTCTTTTGTTGTTGAAGGCTTCTGTGCATCCGTAAAAGTTTTAGTGAGCATATTTTGCTTTAGAGAAATGCTCGAATGTTTGGGAAACATATTCCCTGCACCTAATTGTTACCCTGAATATTACATAATACACCTAGATCAATGTACTTTACTGGTAGCCTATTATAATCATTATAATCCCTTTTTGTCCAAGTGCTGTCTTCCGACAAAACTTGTCATTTCTGACAGGGGGAGTAAAAGAGCTTCATGCGGGATTAAATATCGGTGTTTAGTTCGGGAATAAATACATTTTTATAGTCGCATGATAAGATGACCTCCATTTCTTTCGGAATAGTTTTATATCCGGCATCTGTTTTGGAAGCAACCCTAATATTTTACTTCGCATAAGATTTAGTCACTGCTAAATAATTAGTGATAAAGAAATTTTCAGCCTGTAAAATTGCTTCCCAGAACATGACAGTGCCCATGCGCAGTTTGTAACGATGTCTTCGCAGCGAGTAATTCGTAGCTTGCACATTAACATTACCACAAATTAATCGCTGATTATTGTAAATTCTGTCAAGTGTGTAAAAGTTCTCTAACGGGGTGAAATTTATTCGCATAGCAGAACAAAATAATTACACTACTAATTTACCGTTATATATTAACATCACACACATCAGAAATCCCTTATAGTTTCCTCGGTTTTAGGAAATCATTTACAGTTAGTGGCGCATGCATTAATACACTATCACATTCTATGACAGTGGCCGCAAAAAGCATCTCGGCAAATTCAATCCACTCAGCGCTGTACACGTGAACAATCAGCTTTCCTGTGTGGTGAGGTTTCCTGTATAGTGTCGGCGTGATCTCATATTTGGGCAATACTTATGCGTGGTTGTCTGGGCCAAAGTTGATGTGCACTCAGTCTAAAGCAACTCGCCATGCAGTGCGCTGCCAATGCTACATTTAACCTGCTTAATCCTGGAGTCAAGTACGATATAATGAACCAGGCTTTCTCGCTTCAATCTAAATCACTGCAGGTCAGAGCACGAACCTTGTATCTGCGTGGGCTTCACACTAAATTCTCCGGTCTCACCCGCATGAGACAGGTGCAAACTGATAAGGAAAACAAAGCTGTCATTAGGCAGGCCCAAGCACTAGGCGCGTGAGCGCGGTAGAGCGCCAGAAACGTGCAAAGTAAATCTAGAAGACTGGTGGTTGCGTGCTTTGTTTTCCTAAAATCCGCTCTTCTTCTGCTGCATTGGCGAAATCCTTGGATTTTTACTGCAGAAGACACGTTTTCATCGCCAACAAACCCGCCGCAAACTCGGAAGCAGATCTACGCAGCGTGCGTTTCTGCGAGCGCCGCCGGCTGCCGATCCACACTACCGGAGTGACGGTGGCGCCACCTCTAGGTCGATCTCGCGGCGAATACTAAAGCAACAGCGAAGGCGGGGAGGGGAACGTACATTCTTTGTCAAAAGTGTAGAGCCCAGGGGGTCTGCTTCCGAGCAGTGTAGTGGCTCTGATTCAGCATTTGTAGATGTTGCTCCCGTTGTAGAGGGTAGGGCGAAAAATATTCTTACCATCAAGAGGTTCGGAACTCTCATTAGTCATTACAAGCCGCAGGAAGTGGCTCCGAAGCAGACCCCCTGGGCTCTACACTTTTAACAAAGACTGTACATCAACAGCCACGCTGTACTTTGGTAGCAGGACTCAAGCACAGTGTTTTTTAAACACAGGCCTTTCTCATAGCCTGAGTTGCTTTGGGACGTAAACCACTATGAACCACAGTGTAAGATGAAGCAAAATGAAGACGGCGATAGTAACAGACATGCATGGGCTGGAACTAGGTTGTTAACCAACGCA
The DNA here is from genome assembly GCF_055883805.1 of Amblyomma maculatum. Classification (NCBI taxonomy): domain Eukaryota; kingdom Metazoa; phylum Arthropoda; class Arachnida; order Ixodida; family Ixodidae; genus Amblyomma; species Amblyomma maculatum. The sequence goes on along the minus strand of NC_139348.1, from coordinate 106,308,013 downwards.
GGCCTGTTTATACCTTTGTTCATTGTATCACGCTTTACGTAGTGCGTCATGCTCCCCAAAAGCCTTTGAATCAGGAGATGTAGACTAGGTTCATTATTGATTAGGTTAGTCGCTAACTTCTTCGATCTTCTGAATGTATGCGGAAACGTTCTTGATGTCTTGTGCAGGTGTTTACAGCTGTCCATCGACCCAGTGGACGGCTCGGTTCACATCCTACGGGAGAAGAGGGCGCTGTCCGCACCAGCTGCAGTGCGCGAGTTCAGGGGTGAGTATGGAGTCGATATTGTCGACCGTAAACCCTGACTGCTCATTGGAGGGTCAAATTCTAAAGTTAAAGCTCAGCTACTTTGGTCATCTAATGAGAAGAGAGGAGTCGTTGGAGAAAGATTTGATGTTGGGAAAGGTTGAGGGTCGCCGGAGAAGGGGTAGGCAGCGAACGCGGTGGTTAGATGGCATCCTCGAGGCGCTGCAGATGAAGTTATGTGATGTTAGGAAGATAATGAGAGACCGGAAAGCGTGGCGTGATAAGGTACATAGGGTCACGAAGAGTGGGACACGACTGAACGACTGAACTGAACTGATTGCTTTTAAGTGAACGTGCAGAGCCTGTTGTCAAAAATTGAGTGTTCAAGGCCGTCGCTCCTAAGCGGTGTAGTGGGGCGCCTCTAGCCTCCATAAGAACACCAACTTCGCAAGGATATCGACGCCAATTATTCTCGCCTTGAAGAGAATGCACACGGGCAATACGTAATGGGTTATATAGCACAACAGAGAAGAAAAGTTTGGCTGTCAACTTCTGACAACGCCTAGTACGCCTAAAACACGGTCGTGTGTCAACGCGCGTCCAAAATATACCATGGCTTCATTTTGGAAATACTGAGCATGCATGCACGTACAAGGAAAAAGACAAGTAGACACTGTCCTCGCCCTCCCCTGTCACGTGCCCTCGTCCGTGCGCTCCGTATTTCCAAAATGAACTAATATCCAACTCGCTCCACTCTCAGTCCTGCTACAAATACTGTGGCTTGCCACAGCTGCTATCAGCAGTTTAGACTCAACGGAATTCCGTTGTATCGTAATGGCGTCGCTGTTTTATACTAGCATTCTATGCTCTTTGGTGAAATTTTATTTTAGTTTTATTGCAGGGGAGTATCATTTAGAAGCATTTAGTGGTACGTTAGGACACTGACGCAGCTTTTAAGTTAGTATTTATAGCTGTTACTATTTTCAGTAGAATGTGTTAGGCCCTGATGGATGCTAAAAGTAAACAAATTAGTTGAGTTGAAATTGATTTGTTAAGTCTTTAAAAATTTCAAACTTAATCTCACTAAACATGTGCAGTTATACTCGTGTATTAATGCGCCTTATAAATTGAGGCACATAAGTCACCGAGTACCACTTGTCCGGACTAACTATCGGACAGAAATGCTTTCGTTTTTAATACCCAATTTCCTGAATAAATATACACAGGCAACTGAAGTTATTAAAAAATGTTTTTTCCCAGAGTTCCTTTAAAAAGAAGGCTATAACTTACCTCCTTGTTCGAATAATTAAAAGGTTTATGTCATTGATGTTTTGTTGCTGTGTTCATTTTCTTATAATTCTTATTCTAATTATGCCTTGTAAATATTCAGTATACAATTATGTCAGTGCAAAAGTATGCGTCTTACTCCCATTTTTTTTTAATTGTATACGAATATGAGCTATCTGTGTAGGGAGAACTGTGACGTTCTCGCTTCTGCTGCTTGTTCTGAGCATTATGTTTGGGCGTTTGGACCTCATCAGGCAGAGGTAATCTTTCTTTTGCACTTTTTTCCAGATCTTGTTATTTTCTATACAAAGAATATCAATGTGACAGTTTGTCCAGCGCTCTTAGGTTAGAAAGCAAGGAAGCTGGTTTAGGTTTTGTTGGTTTTATCGGGTGTAACTTCTCCAAAGCGACTGAGTTGTAAGAGACGCCGTAGTTGAGGACTCCGGAAATTTCGGGGATCTTTCGGGGAAATTTCGGGGACCTGGGGATCTTTAACGTGCACTGGCATCGCACAGCACACGGGCGATGTTCTTTTTGCCTTCATCGAAAAGCTGCCCCGAGCCAGGGATTTGATCCGGTGTCCTTGGGTTCAGGAGACGAGCGCCTTAACTTCTGAACCACCGAGGCGGGACGAAGAAAGCAAGCTTATAAACACTTAATAAAATAACCATGCAAGGAAGCATGAGACAGGTTCGAGACAACATCGATTTCAAGGTGTGGGTGCGCCCCAAGCTGTTTTGGGGCTTGGGGCGCACCCTGACGAACAATGCTTCGTGACAAAAGTGTGCTTGAAGTAGTCTTCTTTTTCCATGTTTCGATGTGCTTAGAGAATGATGATCTTAACTTCATGCATAACTTATTCTCATGGCAAAGAAAAACAAGTTAGCCTGAGGTGGACCATTCCGTCTAGCTGGAACGGAAGGATGGAATTAAAGGTGGAGTGGAAGGGCTGGAGCAACGTTTGACTCGGCTAATCTCTCGGGCCCTGCTACCGGTGATTAGTTTAGAAAGATGGCCTGCTTAGGCGGACAGGGATGTGTTAAAGAGATGGACAGATACGTTAAGCGCAATTTGCGTTTAACGCCTCTGTTCGTCTCTTATACTCTTGTATACCATACCTGTCCATACCATACCTTGTAACACATACCTGTCCGACTAAGCGACGCATCCTTTCAAACTATGCCTTTCCAGCGAGCCCAATCTCAAGCCCCTCTTGCCAGAGGGTCTCCTTGTCGCGCTTTCCGTTGATAATGCCACTAACCTTTGTAGTGAAAATCGATAGGTGCACGTCGATAGCAAAAATAAAAAGGCAATACGGTAATAGCAGCTGCTAAATGGGAAGAATATCTGTTGTTTCTCCTTCTTGCTGAATTGTTCCTACAGAGTGTGGCGGCAACCTGACTGCATTATCACTGCCGGCGCGTATCTATTCACCGGGCTACCCGAGGAGCTACGACTCCAGCCAGTTCTGCCGTTGGTTCATCACAGCCGACGCCGACATCAAGCTCCGTTTCATCGACGTAAAAATCGAAGAGTCGTCAGAATGCGAGTGCGTATACGCACACACTATTTCATTGCATCCAGCCTTCATAGCCGTGCGTATTTAAGCCTTCAGTATAGGCGACGAATGCATAATGTACACCTCGTCGGATGGTACTAGCTTTAAGTATAGACCTATCCAAATGTCATGGAGGAGGCGGACGATCGATGCGTGTCAGTTCACTTAGTATGCATTTAGATATCCTTGTAAATTTCAGTGAAAATCAATTTGCTTCTTAAATTACAGCTTGCCCTCTTTATTGCCGTTACATAATTGGCAGTTTTGTTTTTTTCGCATTAGAAGATAGCTGCTTATTTTCACGTACTATCTACGTTTTGAGAGCGAAGGCAACAGCAATCATCGATTAATCATTGATGGCCTAGCGTTAATGATTTGTGCTTCCGCCTACCATTCGGTAGGTACTGGGTTCGATCTTCAGTGCAGCCGTCTAGCTACTGGCAGTAAAATAGGTACACGGTTTTTGTTTGCTTGGTACTGGGCTAATTTGGAATGCAGTGCTTCGGAAATTGGTATTTGGCCTTAGGAGGACGCACCGTCACTCCCACGAACATAGTTACGTATTCTCTTGTCTAACAAAAAAATGGACAACCATGCGTGTGAATCTTGAAAGAGAGAAGTTTTAGGAAGAAATGTATAGGTTCTCATATTGGACTCGAAATTTCATGCTTTGATAGTCGTTTAGTTTCTATGGACACGCTTTGTTATATTGGATGTAAACGCGTGACTTTAATGCTATATGGCTTACGTCGTCATATTGCAACCAAAACGACAGATCCTAGCTAAGACACACTTCAAAACCACACCGCCGCATGGTTTGTCGCACATGCTATGTACTGTCGCGCTGAGTATGAGCGAAACCATATCGTGACATCAACTATCATGTCCTGTGAAGTCAGGTTATCTAGGGTATGTCTAGTGTATCTAGTCGGCTTCTTTGTGCTGTCTCGCTTCATGTTTGTGGGGTAAGTGTAATTGAAACGCCGCAATAGTATGCTCCTGTGGGGTTTTCGTCTCGTTCTCAGTCTTCAATAAAAGGAGGAAAAAAGCAGTAGAGATGGGAAACGCAGTCGATAAATGAGAAGAAGCGTGCAAGAAAGTGGGGCAATAATAAAGAAAACGAAGCAAGAGGAGCGATGTCATGTTGTGAACAACCACAGCCTGTCCGGACAACTGGGGAACACGATCCCATCGACCCCATTGTATATAACCAGACTGCGCGCGGGCACTGCTCCAAGCGGCATAGATGTGCATGCCTGTGAAGCATATGCATCCACGTGCGCTAGCAGAACGTGATATGGTGCAAGTTCTTTAAGGATCGTGTCCTCCGTTATACTTTTTGGAGCACCTGATTTGTGAAATAACGAAAAGAGGATATATTATACCATTAGCTTTTAGTTCCTCTCTTATGTTTATCTTGTTTCTACCGCTTTCTTTATTCATGAATTTCAGTGGCGCTCGCTTCGCCTACACGAAAAGAAACAGATGAGACAAGTTCGCATCTTTTAAAACTCTACAGGTTCGACAACGCGGAAGTATTCGTTGGTCCAGGACAAACGTCCCTGGGCAAAGTGTGTGGCGAGATCAGCAACTACACCCTTGCGACCAACTCCACGGCCGTCACACTGGTATTCAAGTCGGACGAGACGTACGAGGAGAAGGGATTTGTCCTAGAGTTTTACAAGGCCACCGGAGGCGCAGGTTAGTTCTGATTACGAAAAACAAACTGATGTCGCATAAGAAGTTATCAACCCAACTGACCATTCGTGACAGTGATAGTGAGCCAGAGAGGTAGGAGTCCCTGTGGACATCGCTCCACTGGGTGTGGAAAGTTTAGTTGTATCCAGGAAACCAGGAAGAAAGCTTTCAATGCGTAGGCGTCGAGTTTAGCCGAGTTTTGTTCTCTGCTTCAAGATTTGGGTTTTCGACAAGAAGGTTGAAGCACGTGAGGAGCGCCTGTTAATCTCATCTCGTACGTTTAAAGTTTTCATTGTCGGTGTGCATATTAGAGATTTAGCTTACAGGAGACGTACTATGGTTGACGTGTACCGGTTTTCCGGATGCCTCCTACGCAGGTGTAGCGGCCACACTTGCCCCAAACCTGTCAATGCGCATGCGCGGGAGGGGCCGGGCAAACCGGTATACGTCTACAGTACGTCTCCGGCATACTAAACCTGTCTATTATATTTATTTTTTTATTTATTTATTAACCAAAGGTCCAAGGACATTACATGAGGGGGGGGGGGGGCTGTGATATTTAATATGAATACAAAACATCTTCTATGGCGGTTTTGTATCGGCTGAAGTTGGTGATGGTTGCCACTTCGGATGGAAATCCATTCCAGTTTGGAGCTGTTTTCAAGAAAAAAGACTGATAATATGTATCGGTACGGGCTTTCATTGGAGCTCCCTATGCGGGGAGCTTTGCTACACGACAGCAGATGGAAAGCAGAGTTCTGGTCACGGCCTTCTTCTGCGGAAAAACTTACGCGAAGAAAATCTGCTATCAAACCGTCACTGTAAACAGGTCGCATTCAAAGTTCTGTTATTTTGATCACTTTGAATGCTAACTATTTGGGTAAATAACTACCCGCATTTCATTCATGGCTCATGTAGACACGCTTGTGTGTCTTTTTATAAAATGGGGCTTTATACCTCGGTCGGTTTGTTTTCCACGTAATGTGGTGGTTTGCGACTGTATGCGATTACGAGTGGGATAATAGAGGCACAAAATAAAGTGATCAGTTATAGACCGACTATCAATGTGCACGTATACCAACGAGAATTAGCGAGGGGAGTCGTAAACGCAATGACAGTAACGCTGCCGTGTCATGCCCTTGAAGGTGGTAATTAAATATCTCAATTTGCTTATAAATAACTCTTCACGTCATCAGGTGTGTGAAATCTCATAACTAAAGATTTAAACATGTTTAGAAAACTGCACCATGATATATGTTAGCATTGCTTGCTGCAGAGCTTACACATCTAGCTAACGGAATAATAGACCGAGTCACCAGTTAACGCTTCTTTAATAGCAGAGCTCTGCAGAACCTGCACTGGAGAAATGCGAAAGCTTGAACGTTACTGCCGCTGTTGCGACACTAGGCACGTCATCCTGGCCATGTGACTTGATGACGTCATCCCTTTTTGCAAGTGATCCTTGTCATGTGACTTTGTCATGTAACTTGTTGACGTCATCGCGTTTGCTAGTCATCCTAGTCATGCGATTGAATGACGCCGTCACATTTTTCATACTGGTCATTTGACGTGGTTATGTAACTTGATGATGTAATCGCTATTTTAGGTATGACATGCCAGCCGACTATTTTCGGAACACACACATCATATGACTGCCATGGCACAATGGTGTCGTCATTTTTTGCAAGTCATCGTTGTCATGAGATTATGTCACTTCAGTTGATGACGTCAATTTAGTTAGGGCATAATACTCCCTTATTTTCAAGACTCACCCTTGTCATATGGGTTTCTCACGATTCTAACTATTGCAAGTTGTCATGACACTGGTTATAATGAATTGATGATGTGATCAATTACTAGCAACATATACTACTCGGTTATTTTTAGAACGTATCTTTGTTATATTGTGTCATGATATTATTGAAGTCATTATGTTTTGCAAGTCTTCGTTGTTATGAGCCTATGTCGTTGAATTGAGCACGTTATCAAATACAAGTTACGATAAACAACACACCTAATTAAGTTCGTGCTTTTCCCCAATCACGCTCAGCCCTATTCTTGCGGACACATGACTGAGAACTTTTCATCGACACTATATGGGGAAAGGTTCTGCGGACAGGTTCTTCGGACAAGTTCCGGCTTCAGATTTCGCCCCTTGTTAGCCGCACAAGGCTTTCCCCGTAGAATCTTCTTTTTGTAAATGGTATCGCCCCAACAGGCTACCGTTCTGTCTACGGAGTGTGCGTTTGTGTCGGCAAGAAAAAGGGACTACGCGGAAGTAGACAAAGAAGACGCAGGGCTGCTGGTGCGGCAGACCTCGAGCTGGCCCTGGCAAGACTAGACAGCGATCGCCATACCGTTAGAGACAACCGTCGGAAATAAATAATTCTTTCGATTTGACAGAAGTGTGAAATCCTTGCACCCTTATCGTGACAAGTTCTTGACCCTTTTGAACAATAAGGCTGCGCTCTATATCTGCGTGGAAATCGCAACTCGCGTGCCAAGGTGGCTGAGTGTAAGAAAAAGCAAATCCCTGCTTGATATATTTAACGCCTTTTGTATAAGCTGTTATCGCCACATTTACTGCGGACTATTTTTGCCTTGGTGAAGTTCGCGCTATGCACGAATGCACTTACCCACTTTTGTGCCGGCTGTTCTGCTTGAAGTATCACATCAAAACTTTGAGCGGTTTGTGGTGTTCCGTAGGGGGCATTCGCAGCATTGACTCCGCTTGCTGTAATACATGTAGGGATATGGAACATTGAAAACATATTTTGTCATGAAACTGATTATAGTTGAGTGAAAAAAATACTGCTACTCCCTATGCAGCTTTGAAAAACTAAAAAAAAACAACAACAAATAGTGCTATGACGGTGGACACGAAACGGGAGGGACAAGCCCTGGCTAACCACTGAGCCCTTCTTTCTTGTCCGTCGTTGTGGCACTGTTTTATAGTTCTTCAAAGGTGCAGCAACCCACTCAGTTTTCAGTTATTCCCTATACAGTTCCCTACTTTTTAGCGCTCTTCGTTTTTCACATTTGGTCATAACGTGATAAATTGTGCAGAAATGATGCGCCAAGAGCCTGTAGAAATAAAATCCAGACTGCATGCCTCTGTAGTTTAGATATACTGTAAATCAAGTCCTGTTGGAATTAAGTTACAGTATAGTTTATCTGGAAAACATGTGTCGAACACTTTTAACTGAAACATTTATTCTGAACACACACACACACATGCGCGCGCGCGCACACACACACACACACACACACACACACACACACACACACACACACACACACACACACACACACACACACACACACACACACACACACACACACACACACACACACACACACACACACACACACACACACACACACACACACACACACACACACACACACACACACACACACACACACACACACACACACACACACACACACACACACACGCACGCACGCACACACACACACACACACACACACACACACACACACACACACACACACACACACACACACACACACACACACACACACACACACACACACACACACACACACACGCACACACGCACACGCACACACACACACACGCACGCACACACACACACATACATACGCACGCACGCACACGCACACGCACTCACACTCGCATACCGGTAAGAGGGCCGCATACCATGCGAACCTTCGTCACACGAGGTCCTTATCAGGTGTCATAATCCATTCCCGAATGACCATTGTAGGCAAGCATGCATTATACTACCATCTATGAATGCCTCAAATTGATGGTCGTATATATATAAATTATATAAATTATTTATTTATTTAAAAAAAATTACATACAAATACGATATAATTGTTTCATAACGCAGGGCTCGGTGGGGACGAGTGTGTCGACACGCTGAGGGGTGAAGAAGGCAACTTGACGAGTCCCGGATACCCATCTGACTATCCTCATGACGCCAACTGTTGGACGCTGATCAGTGTCGACCCCGGCCGCGTCGTCATCCTCAGTTTCAAAGACATTGCGCTGGAGTTCAACGAGCTTTGTATCTTTGACTACGTAGATGTCTTCGACGGCCCCACAGAAGGTATGTATGCAGCATGCCGAGAAGCTGCGGGGATGAAATGTTGGGGGTGACGGTGATGATCACCATGATCATAATTTGTCTCACTAGGCACGCGATGTCCGGGGTTTCGACAAAACGATGCGAGTGGGGATTTTAGGGACAATGGTCAGGTGCGCTGAAGGAGTTAAGGGATCAATACCGGCGTGTTTGAAATTTAAGGAAAATTTATCCTAGAGCTGATGTAGAAGCAAACGCGTGCATTTACAAAGCCGGTTTTCTTCATTACATGTTGATGCACTCATGGTGAATTAAACTTATATATATCCGAAGATTGAAGGCTCTGTTTAGGGTCTCTGTAATAGAGTGCATGTTAAAAGACTGTTCGACAAGGATAAATTCAGTTAAATTCAACAAGAGATTGTTTGCATGCAAAAGGTCAGGTAAATGTATATATCATCTGAACAAAGCGTCTTTGACGAAGGTGCACTATTGTACGACGTGCTAGCATTGTGCCGCTGATCCATTCGTAACAAAATGACAAGTTTGAATCCCAAGATGGTCATAACGTGGTTTCGGGTCAAGTGCGACGCCCAGTTTGCCAGACCGATGTCAGTGCACGTTAAAGAACCCCAGGTCGTCTAAATTTCCGGAGTCCTCCACTACGGCGTCTCTCATAGCCTGAGTCGCTTTGGGACGTTAAAACCCCACTAACCAACCAAACCAACCAACCAACCAACAACGTGCGGGTGGTTTAATGATGGAACCTGGACCTCCTATCCGGATGATCAGCCGCAACACTTGGCGAAATTTTATCCCCAGTCGCAATACATACGGGCGGAGGAATTTGGATGTAGCTTTGTGTATTATCGTATTAAAGCTAAATGACATTAATTGCCGCTCTGCCTACCATGAGGTAACCAAAAGCACTCTGCAAAGAATACTTTGGAACTTCCTAGAGGCTCTTTCTGAAATCCGCCTTTTTCACAAGGACGCTGTGCGCATGCGCGCCTCTACCTTGGTTGAAAACGAACACCAACCACAGCTGCGCATGCGCAGTTCTTGGCCTCCGCCACGGTGGCCTCCGTCTCCACAATCGGTGCAGCTGCAGCTGATCTCGGAGGCTACGTGCAGTTAATATTCGTGACAGGCGCATGCGACAGATGGCGGCAGCTGTCAAGGAAACACATCACCACTTCGCAGGCGGCCGCGGGAGAGGTTATCTGCAGCACGTGCAACATGGGTCTGTTCTGCGCATGCCTGGTCGTTGCCTAGCAACGGAGACGCACGCTGTTATCTCTGTCGTTCTCATCTTTCCTCCTGGCGCAACGCGAAGTACAGCAGAGCATTGCAGGACTCGACGGAGGCGGCGATGCGCGCGGGGCGGCGTTGCTAAGCGCTTGAGTCCGGCTGTGGAGGTGTAGTGTTATAAAATGAAGGGAGACGAGAGCGGCTGCGTCTCCTCAAAGTAGCGCCCATAGGCGAATATGTATAGCGCGGGTATGGCTTTAATTCACCCAAGACGCGTTCTGCATGAGCACGCAAAACAGCCCGAACAAAATAAAAAAATTAAGACCGCACCAGCAGCCGCGCTGATCACTTTATGATCACTGGCAGACCTAAGGCAAATTGGCCGATTTCCATACCAAATCTACTGGCACTTCAGCTGTTTTGCGCTTTATTTCTTTATAGTGGTATAACGGGTGTGCAATTGAATGAGGGCAGGCTGCTGACCATTGAGTATAAGGATTCAGAGTATAGCTCTAGTTTTATTTCTTTCTAACACATCACTGCGAGCAGAAGCACAGAAGGTCTCATATTCGAGGACGTGGTGAATTCTGCTTGGCAGCGACGAGATCGCGCTCCTTGTATCTTCGCAGTGCTACGTGCACTGTTGTGTGGCTGATTTTAGCGGGTGCGCGGCATAAGTAGTAATTAAATAATTACGCAACTGTGACTGATGAATAATTATTGATTAATTAGTAACTAATTTGTAATTCGTACTTATGTATTAATTATAATTCCTTATTTATCATTAATTAGTAATTGATCATTGATTGACATATGGCCATATGGGGCACGCATTCGCGCATACTGTGGTGATTCTCTTTGATTGGTCGACACCTTCATGATTTCATCCCGTCTCGGCCAATCAGAGCCGCCGCAAAAGCGGGGCACTTTTGCGGACGACAACGATGAGGCAATAAAGGCTTTCGTCTTAATAACCACATGCGGGTCGCACGCCGGCAACGAACGAACAGAACTTTTGGCTTGATGGAGCGCTCTGTCTGGAAGCACACATTGATCGCGACGAGGTCCCTTAATAGCTCTTCATATACCTCTCTGAAATCTGCATAGCCGGTTCAGATGTTTCCACACCTTTTCAAGTCCTGCAGGTGCCTCCTTAAGACTCATTCAGGGGCCGTCGGCACGACAATCTCCATGTTGCTCCGTGCCACAGGGAAAGTGGCGCGAAACAACTAGCTGCGGCTCAACCACACACCTGTTCCCGCGCTCCGCGTCTCCGTTGCTAGGCAACGGTCAGGCATGCGCAGAGCAGACCCATGAGTCACGTACTGCAGAGAATCTCTCCCGGCGGCTGCATCTCCCAAGGACGTTTTCAACCAGTAGCAGACGAATTTTCAACCACTCCCCAGAGGGCGCCACATTTTGTGAAAAAGGCGGATTGTCGAGCTGGGTTGTTGCGTGCGATCCCATTGACAGAAACGCAAATTTTCAAAACTGAAACAGTACTACTCAGGTCTTATGAAACAGGATACATCAAAGTATCTTCCGCAACAAACCACGCGTATCCTTCAACGTGACACGGTGTGCGTATAGCTGTCGAAATGTCAAGTGGTTATACTGCACGTTTATCAATTTACCCTTGTCACATTTGTTAGAGATCAGCGCTGTCTACGAACTGGCGTTTGATTATGTGTGCTAATGTTTTTTTCTCCCCAAAGAATCACCGTCCCTCGGCCGTTTCTGTGGGGACTCCCAAAAACGGCTCCTGCGCTCCACAGGCAGCAGTGTGCTAATCCATTTCAAGTCCGACGACCTGAACAGCGGCCGAGGTTTCGTCCTTGAATACGAAACTGTCCGTGCAGGGCTCCAGGTCAGTCATGATGGAGGTGAGCGATAGATTGGAAGCAGCGATTGTTATAATGCGAATGCATTAATAGGGTACGTTGGTGAGGCCAAACCGTAAACCTTCGAATTGCACGCGTATAAACTCACTGAACACATACAAATGTAGCTTAACTATTCAACAGGGTCAATAGCCACCTTTAGGTGACGAAAGCCCTAAAACGTCTCCCGATTTGTTGATTACTTGCTTGTGCTTCTGAATTGCAACCACGATACTCTTGAGTGTAATCGGAATTTTTCACTGTGCTCGACATTTCTATGTTTAACCCAAAAGAAGATTTCCTACAGCTGCTAGAGCTCAATTTTGAGCACAAGGTTGGCCTTACATGTTTGTCATATAAACAAATAGGCAACAAGCCCACAGTTCCGTTCGGCTCGACCATTCAATACTTGCGAAAAGAAATATAGTTTAAACTCTGTTCAAATGGGCTCTAGAAAAGTCCTGTACTCAAATAATTCAGTTTCTTAGTGCAGACAGGCAGGTTGGAAAAAGCAGGATATCTTCCTATACTTCTGGCTTCGGTTGCTTAAACTGTTTTGAAGAAGTCGAAACCACAGGGAAAATAAGGACAAATGAGTAAGAAAAATTATTTGCTCTACCTTACAAACTAAGATTTCTCACGAAGAAAAACAATGATAGAAAGGTAGGCATCGAGGTTCTTTTCAGTACTCATGAGCGGTAATCCGTCTGTGTAACCACGTGAGATAAGAGAGGAGTATCTGCACCACTGGGCATCAGTTTCGGCAGTCATTGCCAAGGCTGTAAATTTCTGGAATCAGGATGCTCGCCAGACTTCGAAAAAGAGTTCCGAGAACACTGCAGAATCTGCACTGGAGAAATTTGTAACCCTGAGTGCTGCTGTGTTGTCCTCGAGATGTGTCAGCGGGATAGTGCGAGTGACAGATACGGCGCATTTCCTTCCCTGTAAACCAATCATAGAACACCGGTGAATTTTGATGCGTTCAACGGAACGCTGTTTGTGATCGATAAGCGGCGCGCGATGTACCGTGTCCGTGCTGAATCTGCACTGCAGATTCTGCAGTTCTCATGACATTTCTTACAGATGGTTGATTATTTCTGTTTACATACTTTCACACCATACCCACCATTTGTGCATGCCAATCGCACTCTTTTCCTCTCTATCAATTTCAAACATTTAAAGTTTCCCTCCACTTGAAGCTTGCCTACGTCCCTGGAAACCGAGTACCACGTGACCCTATTTTGACGTCGCCATTACCGCTCTCGGCTATTTAAACGTCTGACTGACTCAATTGGCTTTAATTAATTACCTAGTTAACCCACATCAGCCAGATTGTTTTCCCAGCATTATGTTTTGGTCCTCTACCTAATGCAATTCTTTTTTTATATAACTCGTTTCGTTGTTTCGTTCGAAGGTAATTGCGATAACAATTCTGGTGACACGAAACTGCCGACATGCCTACTTAATGCTTACACATTAAAATACCACAGTGATAGGGAAACAGAGCAATAAGCTGATACGTTAGAAGCCGGTAACATATATTGCTTTTGAAGGATGAGTGTGTGTCCTGTTTTTCTCACAGAAAAAGAGTTAGCCTTTTCATAGTGGCCCAAACCTGGGCTCAGTATTGATACATTGTTGGCAACGTCAAGCCCTACATAGTGCCGGATGTTGCCACCACTGTACCAGTGCTGGCCCACAGTCTGCGCTGACTGGGGTTCTACACGAAACTTTAGCCTTTACCAAAACTGTTTAGGTGACATGTTGTTTTTCACACTAAGTTCTTCAGCCCCTGTTCTCTTCATTGCTGTTTTTCATGTTTGGTCGTATTGGTTACTGGTCCTGCATTAGTCATCAGTTTTTTTCCTCGTGTTCATCGTCATGTTTTTAGCAACTTTATTCTCCCTTCTCGGCGGTTTTGGGCTTGTTCCGGTGTATTTGGATTTGGCTTCTAGCTGTACAAGTTTATGCTTCTGCAAGGTATACCCAGAGTGGTTTGCGGGCGTCGGAAGACATCATAGTGTGGCCGTGATTTGATTTTGTTCTGCTTTTCTTTAGACACGCGCTTTCCTCCCCTTGCTTAACATTGCCCGAGTTGTGTGCTTTATATTTATTTTGGCTCTTGATGTTTCTTGTTAGCGAGTGCGGTGGTTAGTTGTTCTGACAGGGCGCCTCTTAAATACTGGTCTGCCTTCTTTTCGAAATCAATTTGTTAATTCAGCGCTTTGTCCTATCGCCCTTCTTGTTCTTCTGTTCCTGGTTTCGTGCGCTGGGCCCTGTAAGCATGGAAACAAAGCAATTGACCCAACAGAAAGAATTGCTCAACTACACAAAAGATGCACAGTTGCGGACATAAGTAGACGGAGCACACGTTTACGCTGAAATTACAATCACGCTTTCTGTATTGGACGTAAGAAAACAGTATTTGTCAAAGTGAAAGTGCACTGACATCTAGTACCAGTTTGCACATACCCCGAGTGCCAGTTTCAGTTATGCGACGCGTGAAAAGTTTAGAAGGAAATAGCGTGCTTTGTTTACTTTTGTCCGCACCCTTACAGTTTTCGATATCTTCGTAAGTTGTGTAGGAAGAGGTACAAAGGAGACGAAAGGTGCATATCATCATCATCATCATCATCATCATCATCATCATCATCATCATCATCATCATCATCATCATCATCATCATCAGCAGCAGCAGCAGCAGCAGCAGCAGCAGCAGCAGCAGCAGCAGCCTGATCATACTCACTGCAGGGCGAAGGCCTCTCCCATATTTCTCCACTTAACCCGGTTCTGTGCTAGCTGCAACCACTTGACCCCTGTGAACTTCTTAATCTCATCCGCCCACCTAACTTTCTGCCGCCCCCTGCTACGCTTTCCTTCCCTTGGAATCCAGTTTGTTACCCTCAGCGACCATCGGTTATCCTCTCTTCGCACTACATGTCCTGCCCATGCCCATTTCTTCTTCTTAATTTCTACTAGAATGTCGGTAACTTGAGTTATTTCTCTGACCCAGTCTGAACGCTTTCTATCTCTTAATGTTACCCCTACCATTTTTCGTTCCATAGCCCTCTGGGTTGTCCTCAACTTAAGTAGAACTCTCTTGGTTAGCCTCCACGTTTCAGCCCCATAGGTGAGTACAGGCAAGATGCAACTGTTGTATACTTTCCTCTTGAGCGATACCGGTAAGCTGCTAGTCATAATCTGCGGGTGCTTGCCAAAGGCGCTCCATCCCAATCTTATTCTTCTTGTTATTTCTTTTTCATGGTCCGGATCTGCGGTTACTACCTGTCCTAAGTAGACATATTCGCCTACTACTTCCAGTATTTCGCTACCTAATGTAAACTGCTGTTCTTTCCCGAGGCTGTTGAATATTACCTTAGTTTTCTGCATATTGATTTTCAAGCCTACCTTTCTACTTTTCCTATCAAGGTCATCAATCATTATTTGCAGTTCATCCCCCGAGTTGCTTAGCAAGGCAATGTCATCAGCAAATCGCAGATTACTGAGGTATTCTCCATCTACCCTTATCCTTGACTGCTCCCATTCCAAATCTGAATACTTCCTCTAAACAAGCTGTGAATAGGACTGGGGAGATTGTGTCCCCTTGCCTAACACCTTTCTTTATGGGAATTTTGTTACTTTCTTTATGCAGAACTATGGTTGCTGTGCAGCCACTATATATATATCTTCCAGCACTTTCACGTATGGCTCCTCTACCCCCTGATTTCGCAATGCCTGCATCACCGCCGAGGTCTCAACTGAGTCAAATGCTTTTTCGTAATCAATGAATGCTATGTATAAGGGCTGGTTATATTCCGAGCATTTTTCTATCACCCGATTGATGGTATGGATATGATCGATAGTAGAGTACCGTTTCCGAAACCCTGCTTGATCCTTTGCTTGATTGCAGTCTAAGGTTGTCCTGATTCTATTAGCGATTACCTTAGTAAATACCTTATACGTAACAGACAGTAAGCTGATTGGTCTGTAATTTTTAAGGTCCTTAGAGTCCCCTTTTTTTGTGAATGAGGATAATGTTTGCATTCTTCCATGGTTCCAGTACCGTCGATGACACCAGGCACTGCGTATACAGGGTGGCCAGTTTTTCTAGCACGATATCCCCTCCGTCCTTCAGCAAATCTGTAGTTATCTTATCCTCTCCTGCTGATTTCCCCCTTTTCATAGTTTCTAGTGCTTTCTTGAGTTCGTCCTTCGTCACTGGTGGAACGGCTGACTGTTTTTCCCTACCGCCAATCTCATTCCGGTCCTGACTATTTTGGCTACTGTAGAGATCTGTATAGAACTCCTCGGCTACTTTGACTATCTTTTCCATATTAGTGATGACGTTGCCCTCCTTGTCCCTTATCGCATACATCTGGTTTTTGCCTATGCCCAATTTCTTCTTTACCGCTTTAAGGCTTCCCCGTTCTTTACAGCATGCTCAATTTTCTCCATGTTATACTTCCTTATATCGGCCACCTTGCGCTTATTGATTAGCTTTGATATCTCGGCCAATTCGATCTGGTCTGTTGGATTGGAAGCTTTCAAGGTCCATATAGATGGATTTAAAGCTTCACTCGCAGGCGGTGCTACATTCCCATTCAGTCTACAACTAGGACCATGTGGCAAATCCTCGACAACTGCGTTATCACATTATCACAACTGCGTCATTATCACATTATCAGTTGTCATTATCACAACTGCATTGAGATAATGAAGAAACAGCTGGAAATTATCAAAGTAAAAGTTAACCTTGTTGAATAGTACACATTCAGTTGTGTGTGTAAACGCTAATTTTCACGTCCTCTGTGTAAGAACACTTCTGCTACCTTGTCCTGGTGAAGCCATATGGTGTATACAATGGTGCGATGGTGGTGGGAGAGAAGGGTGCAAGTGGCTATCCGAAGCAAAAGAAAACATATGTCTAGCAATAACTAAGCAACCCACATGACCTACAGCACACGACAAGGGTAACACTCTTCAAAAAGGTGGGCGAGATTCAATCTGATGCATTTCAGTCCTGCTAAGGTTTGGTTTATGGGATTAAATCTCAAAGCACCTCAAGCTATGAAACGCGCCGTTGTGGAGAGCTTGGGAAATTTCGAGCACCTGGGATTTTTTAACGTGCACTGACAACGTACAGTTTATAGCAGTCTTGCTTTTCGCCTCCATCGAAAAGCGGCCGCTGCGGTCGGGTTTCGATTCCGTATCCTTAGGCACAGTAGTTGAGCGCCATAAGCACGGCACGCCAAAGCGGGTCTAGTAGAATAAAGTTGTCTTCAATCAACGTTAACTCTATGGAGGAATAGTAAATAGCAGTAACAAGCATAGACCAGAAAGACGGGCGCAAACCAGGTGCTGCAGGTGTTTGCGTCCTTCACTCTTGTCCATGTTACAACGCTGTATTCCACCGTATGGTGAACCAAAAAGCCATGCCACAACGTACTGACTCTAAAATGTGGACTTCATACGTAGAGCCAGCATTCTATTTTCCAGGCAGCTGACGCGAACACAGAATGGAGAATGATAGAGCTGTGGACATCTAAAATAAACAACGTTACACAGAGGACGTGAAAATTAGCCGGTTCACAGGCGTACATAAGGCCCTGATTTGTTTGTGCGCACGAAAGGTGTGGAACCCTGACAACCACATATTTTATTTCGCATGCTGCAATTGTCACGGGGATTGTTGCAGTGTGGTCAAATAGAACAACGATGAGTAGACGAAAAGGAATAAAAAGTAACACAATGGCATTGCAAAAGTCATACACGAAAGAATTTGTACCGAAAATACATAAATTTACAAATGAAGCTAAACATCGAAAGTTATTATAATCATGCGGTAGAAAATATGTAAGCCAAGGATATCTAGCACTGAGATTGAGAGTGCAGGCTTAAAACTCCATGTTCGTCATCTGAAGAACAGTTTGAAGTGCCTAAGTCTCAAGTACGGAAACTTGTCGTTATGGTTTTGTTAAACCACATAAATATCTAATTTGTTTAGTGTCGATTACAATGAACACCAAGAAAAGGAGTACGGACGGGGGCGTCTTGGCGAAAAAGCCGCCACGCCAAAAAGTGCCGTACCGTGAGCCGGCAAAGTTCAGTTTCACAAGGAATGTTGGAAGGTTCATTGAGAAATTCACATTTTGGCCCATTCGTCTTGCTCCTGCGTTTGAAATGAGCTCAGAAACAGTTGTTATTCCGGATTTATTAAGAATAAACTATGCCAGTGCACCTTAATCCGCTGCACCTCTTTTACATTAACATTTTTTTTTGTTTTCAGAAAATCTGCAAGCACAAAATAAAAGCACACCCATCCGCGAGAGGTTGCAGGTTCCTGCCAATGAGCTTGTTCAAGAGATTTCTGCCGACGTCACAGTAGCAGTAGGCGACGAAAAAATGATCAAATGCATTCCCACCGTGCCTGAAGCCAGCATACAATGGTATGAGACATTTACCTCCGTGCAGTAATACCTCTACGCACAAATAAGATTCTAGGACTCCAAAAATATACTTCGTACAAGTTCCTAATAATCCCACAGTGAAAGATCTCTTCTGCACAGGCAGGCATGATACGGTTATATAGTTCAGCGGACATCGCGCGCCTCAAACACCTCAAAAACTCGACTATGGTCTTCAATGCATGCATACGTCGTTATCCTGCTATTGAAAAAACTAAATGCAGCTAACTGCCGATTACGTCCCGTCCTAGAGACGTGTCCCCTGTGAAGGGTGGCAGGGCAGGGACAATATTCATTCACTGCATGCATCGCACATGGAATACAACTGCTTTCGTTTGGTGCCGCGCTCCCAGGTTAAAGGACGAGGCACTGCTGAACGGCAGCACGCCCCTGACTGACCTGCATGTGGTGTCGGCTGGGATGTTGTGGATCCGACGTATGAACTCTGCCCTGGCAGGCAGGTATACCTGCATGGTTACCACAGAAGACAGACAGGCTCTGACCACTGCAGAGGTCACAATGACGGAAACGAAAGAACGCGGTGACTGCGATGTCTGTGAGTGAAATCGGTTAACTGAGGTTTCTCCGCTTTGCATGTTCAAGTGTCCGGTACGGCATTGAATTCACAGATTGATAAATCTTCTATTCGCGAGTTAACACATGCTATGTGGAGCCTTCGAGAGCAATTCTGCTTAAGAACTGTCATATAGCAAGGGCCTATGAAGGCAACCGTGTTCAATTTCAAAACAGAATTGCTTTATCAGTGGCTGGGTAGTCGGAAGCATAACACCTCCGGCATGTTACATTGACAAAAGTGAAATGATGATTGTTATTGTTCACACATAACGTATGAGATAACTCATCAATGCAATTCGCCCTCATTGATTTCACGAAAAATTTGGAGAATAGGGTCTTACTAAGTACCTGTCATTGCAAAGGTTAGTTAGTAATCGCTATTACATAACACGGAAGTATAGCGGCACGCTGTTACTGTTACCTTGCAGAGTAGCAAACAGAACGGGTGTTTGCTATTCTCAGCTTTACCCTGTCGTAGTTTGCATTAGAAACACCATATGGTTTATAGTAGTGCTGGAATAGTGCATGAGTGCCTACCACACTGTCTGTATTAGTCGATAGGTTATCTCATTAAGGAGGACACAGTGATGAGACCGTCCAACAAGTAGGCTGAGGTATGGATCAGCGAATGAAAAGTGGACGGACCAAATGACATGAATAAGACCCCCTGGCTCGCATTACGGTGTAAATTTGTCTTGTCGTTCCTTGAAAAGATTTGTAGGGAAACACTAATCGTCATGTCCGTTCTAGCAAATCTGTCCTTTGCTGTCTCATCGTACGTCTCAGATTTTCACAGAAGTCCCAAGGACCAAACACTTTTCTACGGAGAAATGGCTGTGATGCAGTGCGTGGCGCAGCCTCGTCAACGACCCTCGTCCGACGTGAAGATCAGTTGGTTGCGGAACGGCCAGCCCTTGACGACTGGCCGCCGTTACCGCGATCTGGGCAATGGCCTGGTGTACATCACTGATGTCATGCCCAAGGACTCTGCCGTGTACACGTGCGTGGCCACCGACCTCCGGAACAACTGCACCGTCCAGGAGTCGGCGCTGCTCAGGGTGCAGCCCAGGGTGAACATCGATGATGGTGAGTCCTATGCCACGGCACCAACTGTATGTTCGTTTCGGTGCACCACCAAAGACCAGCAACAGTTATGTCTTGCCCACTGACTGCTCAGAGAGCGAATACCAAGGGAAGGGGCGCAAATAGTGTATCCCGTTCTTGGCACGGAAGCGACGCACTTGTGGCTGAGTACCAGCCGGATTTGCAGAAGGTTTCGATTAAGGCGATTCAGTTCCCTCTTATTGAATTTAATTGGTTATTGATTTGCCAATACTGTACGGCTTTCTGAGCCTCTCAAGGGAGTCTTCACAAAAGAGGGACGGTGGGACAGTGCATGAAAAGTTTGAATAATTGCGTACAAAAAGCGGTGTCGCTGCAGGGGCAATCATAACTATAGAAAATATCCATATATTTATAACGCGAGGAAAGACTGGGCATTGCAAATTATACGCCGTTTGCAGCGGACACGACGAACAGCAGGTTACAAGAGTATTTTAAGATACCTTCGTTCCTTGTAAGCAGAGCTAGTTATCTGAACACTAAAGTATCTTGCTATTCACACTGCGGCCGTGTACATATGCTCACATTGCAGTTTGTGCAGAGCGTCTGAGGCTAACGAAGAAGTCATAGAATACTTGATTGTGTTGCAAAAGGTTAAAGTGATCTGCAACACTGTGTGTGGTTAGCTTTGGGCTATTTATAGGTCTACTATTGATCTAGGGGGATTGTTGCGTGCCAGGAGAGACGAAGGAACTACGACACACGCGGTCGCTATAAAGCTGCAGATTGATTTTCACGTTTTCGTAATATTTGGAATGCAATAAAAGTAAATATAGAACTCACTATTTGGTGCCCAGCAGTCCGTTCTCATCATTGTTTAGTCATGATGACCACTTCCTGGTTGTGTTGCCCAATAAGGAAAATAGCGAGGGTGGAAAACATTGCTGTATCTTTGATACACTTGGATACGGAACAATGAGTGAATTGGCTGCTCCTGTGATCCGGAAACATAGCCTCTTCTAATAAAGGACTAAACATACTCAACTGACGCTCATGGTCGAAAGGCTGAATTCGACCTTTCGCAAATTGCTTGGTTCCTACCTTAGCCTGCTAACTGTGTGTCCAGTGCGGCTTGGTTTTAAAACGCGTGCAGTGCCAGATTTTTGAGGCCACTGGGTCACTGATATTCCTCCATGTATGGGCGGAGAAATTGCATCCTCATCCAGGACGATTTCTGTGGAACATGTTCTCTACTATTTCCTATTTTGAGTAGAACGCCGCCATCAGAATGGGTTCTTGAGAACACAGTAAACTAGCGGCAAATTACTATAAACAGAAATCAAAGTTGAGCAGTTATACCGTAAAAGGCCTGAACTCTGCTCTGTGACTAGGTAAGCAAGTCTAGTTATACTTAAATGCACCGGGGTGAACGCGCCTCTTTCGGTTGGCGTTGAGACAATGGCACGATAGCAGCGCCAATAATCGCAAAAGGGTGAAAGGAAAATTTGTTGTTTGTTGCGTCCATATTGCTGTCAAGAATATTGAAATTAACGCGTGGTAAATATACAGCAGTTACGACGAATTTAGAATTCCATAAGAACCATAAGGCTGACGACGTGGATGGACAAAAAAAAAAAAAAACAAACAACGACGACAACACGGTGCTGTTCATTGCAGTTTGCGGAACTACTCCTACAGTGCGTCGTCCTACCTTATTGGAACCACCCAGGCAGGAGGGAAAGATTGTCGGCGGGAAGGACAGTGTGAAGGGAGCCCATCCTTGGCAGGTGGGTAGAAGATTTCTTGGCCTCCTACACTTCTACTACAATATTCGAAGATGTATTATTCTGCACTGCCGAGAAGCTGGGGCATGTCGTTCTCATAGCCCGGATTTTGCACAATGGACCCCTCATCACTCCACCTTTGCAGAATTGACCCTGCATAAGTTTAGCCTGACCAGCCAGAGAGAGATAACTTTCTTTTTTTTCGAGGGAGCATAATGCGTCTAGCATATCCTGTGCTGGGGTCAGAACGACAACGGATCTATCAGCTATTCATAGCCTACACAGTGTCGCCACGAGTCGTCACGTGTGGAACATCCTTGAATAAGGTCACGAGACTCACTACAGAGGTAGCACTGATGAGCCACAGCAAATAAAAATCTGCATGTTCATGACCGTTCAGTGCGCCTCGTGGTTTCTCAATTTATACTTTCGGCTCTGAACAGAAAGTTCACTGCACAGTTTGTTCCGACTCCTTCAACACTAGAATAAACCCTAGTGTTGTCAAAAACTGTATTCACTTTGGTAGTAGTGAAACAATAAATGTGTCGGTTTTTGTTATATTCGTAATTACCTCGCTACATATACGCTGCGCTTCCTTAGTTTGCGTGCCAATTACACTGGAAGTTTTGTGTATAGTAACGAGAAGTTAGGCCTGAGCTTCAACATAATTGCAGATTCACGCTCACAATAACTTATTAGCGTCGCTTGGGCCAAGCCTCCCAGTGCCACAGCTGATTATGGGCCCAGTATAGCTCTGGAGATCGGGCATACTGGGACGCGGCATACTGGCGCGCTCCGTACTGGTGGCACTGATATCATCGAGAAAAAAAGGCCTTGTTTAGAAATTAAAAACCGCTCAAGTTAGCCAAGTATATAAATAAAGCAGATAAACTAAAAAAAAAAAAAAACGTGAGGACAAGAAAAATTGCGATACCTGCAGATTAGTGCCCCCCACGAGTTTCGTAGCTTTAGGCGCTAACTACTACAACACACTGGGTACTAGAGTATTCATATATATTTTGAACTTTATATTCACTTGGATATTTTCAAATGGGTTGGTACTTCACGGCTGCCGCTATAACGATTACAACTTCTTGAGCACCGGAACTTGCTGCCTGCTCTCAAGACTTGTCGCTAATGCTCTGGATGTCTATGTATACATGTAAAACAATTTAGCATTTGAAGTTTCACGGTAATTTTTACGACGCCAGATGTTTGGTCATACTATGCTATCACACATAAACACGGAGCTCTGGGGCCAAATTTGAAGGAATAATGCGTAATGAAGCTTAGCAACCGACAAACGGAGGAGCGAGAAAACCATTTTACTGCTAGCTAAATCTTAGTTATATGTAAACACTTCAGGAATCGTTGCGATGACCGAGAGCTCGGCTGGTTCACACGCAGAGCAAAAAAGAGCACGAAAGAGGAGAAACACTTAACTGTATTGCACACTACAGGCGCAGTATGTTCCGTTTTCCTCACAAGGGCCCATCGCTCAGTATAGGCTATTCTTTCCCTTGTTTTATTTATTTTGTTCTCCTGCTTTTATTTGACCAGTTCGGGGTACGCTTGCTGATGCGTAGTCCTTATTTGGAGCCTGCGATTGAATCAACAGTGAATATTTTGTCGGTAATCACCGTGTTAGATTGTCGCCATGAAAAATTGTGGTGTTTGTGATGGTAGCTTACATCGCTAAGTTCGATTTTCAGTTGTCGTTGTTCGCCAGTTAGTGACGTGAGGATCAGAGCTGCGTCGATCGTGGCCGCTTAAGAAGAATAGACTCGCATCTAAACTTTCGAAACACGAAGAAACCGTCTTCGTTTTCTACTCAGGTGCGCAATAAGTTCCAAGAAAACTACGTTCATTGGGACAACATTTTTCTTTCGCACCATAAGTGTCGGCTCCCAGTTTTCGAATTTCCTACTACATACAAAATGATACTGGGAGCACTGCGGCCCTAGCCAAGCACAGAGCACTTCTCGTAGTAGCATGGGGGATAGCAGCAGCAAATCTCGCGTCAAAAACAAACCTCGGCGTTTTCTCAGTGTCTTCACGTCAATGCAACAGTGAGTTTCGAAGCCCGCCAGCTCAAGTGCAAACCCCAGTGCAAAAAACGTACTAACAAGGCCAAAGCCTTTCTAGGCATGGAGCGAAAATATATGCGTGTGAGCTCTGCGTCGCATCTGTGCGCTAATGTGTCACTCGCAAATAGGGGACATGTGAGGAGGGTGATTAAGGATGGAAACGATTCATAGTAATAGGTAATGAATAAAAGTTATAAGATAGATATCGATAGAGTTAATGACTAATAATGATGATTAACAATGACTAAAGTCACTTATAACGATCAATATGACGAACTACGACTTGCAATCACCACAACTGATCAGAAATGAGTAAAATGTTTAACGATGAGTGGTAATGACTGCAATGACTACGCGTGACTCATCATGACCGCTAGTGACTTAAACCACTAAGACAATTAAAGAAAAAATACTCTTCAGAAAAGAGCTGGGCGAGTTATTGGTAGCTTATGGTACCTTGATAGCACTGCAGAGTTCTTTGTGAAATACAAACTTCTTAAAAAGAACAAGCTTACAAATAGAAACTAGCAGTATATATACGAACCCTTATGAATGACAATAACGAGAACTTTGAAAGCACATACTTAGTAAATCCCACATCACACACAATAAATCCCACAGTTTCATGCTCCGACTTCCAGTGCCAATTATGCACCTTATGCATTAAATTCTAATTATTTTAAATTGCTGCCAAGAACGTCTTTTTTAGCGGCAGAAAATGCACCTGTTCAGAAATATAAGAAATCTGTACACAACGGGAAAATTCTGCAACAGACCTGAACTATGTATACGGACTAGCAATCCTGTTTCACGTTTTATGCACTTCTATCATAAATACTTTGGTTTTGCTTCATTTTAACACAATGCCATATATAGGCACGCTTGTTTAGATGATTTCATTTTATATATTTATTTCTTTACAATTCGCTTTTGCTACTGCCAATTGTGGGTGACGGTCTTTCAGAACAGGCCTCTGTAAGGCGTTTTCATGCGCCTTTTGCCTTTCTTCCTTGATTCATGTAGTGAATCAAAATCTCATCAATAAAAAAAAAACGACCTGTAAAAAACAACTTGCAATGACCACAACTGATTAGAAATGAGTAAAAATGCTTTGGTATAAAGGCTAATGACGACACTGACTAGACATGACTCATCATGACTGCGAGACGACTAACATGTCAAACGGCGAATTGAATCATCGCAATTGATTGGAAAGGAGTAAAAATGCTTACCGATGACAGGCAAAGGATAGGATAGGAAAGCTGTGCTTTTGCTGTTCTCCTCTTTAGAGACAACTAAGAGACGTTCATTTTTGTCTCCTGAAAGACGCTGGAGGGCGCTTAATTTTGCATTAGGGGGAGAAAGACCCATGAGGTAGCCGCATGTATATGCGCTTCCTATCTTCTTGATGAGCAACCGATGAGATATAACTAGAACACTACTTCTCTCGTAATCCGTAGTAGTGAAAGAATGAAATAGATTTATTAACGGCGCTCTCTGGTCGTTTGGCTCCACTGCTGGGCTTAAGCATTTCAACTGGAGACGTAATTTGTTGCTTTCGACAGCGACTTCCACAAACCAGTCTCACTGCACTGGCACGTAACGACGGGAGAACACCTAGACGGACAGCGAGAAATGCGGGGTTATTAGAGGCTTTGCACTGAGCGGAGACGTATCGGACCCTTCCCCTGCGCAGGTGTAGTAGCCGCGATGGACTCTCCCCCCCCCCCCCCCTGCCCTGTCAATGCGCATGCGCAGGAGGCGTCCAAACCGGTATTCGTCTATGCTAGTACTTCTCCGGCAAGCTAAATATCTATTGGTCCCAATTGGTCTATTGGTCGCCATGCACCGAAGAGGACCCAATAGGAAACAGGGTTTCATTCGTGCCAAAGGGTGGACGTACGTGCGGATCTTTGTGCCAAAATGATGATAGGAAGATCGAATAGCTGCATGTCTCGTGTACGCAAAGTAACGCCGTGCACATGGTTGCCTAAGGGCGGTAGGGTGCTGAGGACTCTCAGCTCAGGCCGAAGCCATAACTGTCTGCAACCACGAGTCCGCAGCGAAGCACCAGGAAGGCCAGCGCAGCTGCCTTTAGGAACGAAAATCCGCCCGTGTCGCGTTGATCCCTCAGCACGCGGTGATCTTTTTCACTGTCAGTCTCAAGGCGCCATCTGTGAGCACCGATATACTAGCTCCTTCGCAGTGTGGCCTAAGTGGACATAGCGTCCTCGTTACAACTTTCAGGCCTGGTGGCTTCTTTGTACACAAAATGAATAAAATTATTAATGATGTTACTTGAAACTCCAACTATAGGTGATGTTCTGGTCCGAGGACAACAGCAAACCGTTCTGCGGCGGCAGCCTGCTGAATAACCAGTGGGCTGTCACGGCGTCCCATTGTTTTAAATCCGGAGAAATCAGAATCGACAAAGTGGAAGTACGTCTCGGAAAGTACGATAGGACCGAGGATGAGCCGGAGCAGTTCGTCACAAGGGTTGCCGACGTGCACTTCCATCCGTGAGTGCGATCAGACAACACCATTTTGCCGTCATTTTTGTTGTTAGCGTTTTACCATTTAGCACGGTGTTTAGGAGGAGCTCCAGAGGACATATTGTTGCCAAAACTTATTGAGCAAGACCTTGATTCACAGAACGCACGAAAGCGCACTTTCTGACTCCAGAGATGATGAAGAGCGGTAAATAGATCTCAATACTACTGGAAAATATACCAAACAAAACGTGCACTAGAACGGTGAATGATTTGGAGTACACACAAAAATATCGCTTCTCAAGTCGTTGTTACGTATACTTAAAACAATGCCGGGCCTGGCGATCGTTATTCATCCGGCGGATATTACTTTCAAGCATAGCATTCGCACGGATGTACAACTGATAAGTTCTCTGAAAGTATTCAGATTTGTATTTTAAAAAGCTTTTGAGAGATAACGTGGTGCGGTGACTGCATGTGCGTAGCACAGCAAGCCGGACATTATGCATGCCATAGAATCTAATTACTATATGAGATTCACTGAAATTAACCAATCACTTTTTCCTTTTAGAGTTTTTCTCATCTCGGTAGCACAGCAAGGCAGACATTACGCATGTCATATAATCTAATCACAAGATGATAATTAATTAAAATTAACCAATTACATTTTTCCTTCTTGAAGTTTATCTACAACGCTTATGCGAAATTCAAGTGCGTCAATAGGAAGGGTGAGTCCATTGTTTAAATTTGCTTAATCGGCAATGTAGCCCAAGGTATCGAACGTCAAAAATTTGCGTGTGAAATTTCATTGAGTTAAAATTCGCGCATTGCACATTTATAGAGTAGCATTGCTTGTATTCTATTGCATTAATTACGGGTGTAGTTTGTGTATTTTGATCGCATCGAAGAAGTTTGTGTCAATTTGGCGACACTACAACCCACAGCGACGCCATTTTGTAGATCTGTAATGCGCGAGACACAAGTTCACGAGCTTTCAGATTTTGATGCACAATATTTCGAGCCACATTGCCCAATTAAAAATCAAAAAGAAGACTTCCCCTTGATGCCGACCGCCTACGAATTCGCAATGCAGTTTAGCCTTTTACAGTCGAAATTTAAAATTTAGTTGTGGTTTAACTCTGGTTAACCCTAGTTGAATTGTGATAGCAAAGGCGGAAGCTTCTTTTGCCTGCTACATTATTCTCCTATCACGCCCTATCAGTGTAAGGTGGTACATTATTGGGGACACTTAAGCTCATTCTTTTAGGGTATGACGCGAGAGCGTAATTTACCAGTCTTCTTCTTCTCCTCCTCCTCCTCTTCGGCTGTTCAAGGTCAAGCATGGCCTCCGCCGGGACCACGCGACGGCTAGAAACCTGGCGCAGTATTGCTATCGCAGTAAAAACGTTATTATTTATTGTAGCAAGTTAATCTTTCATCCCTCAAGCTACATATTACGTATATCGTCAGGCTTAATGTACAACACGCCTGCATGGACTACGTATCTCCCATATTTTTGAAAATACAAATGTTTAAAGTGTAAAAAATGCTTTCTGTAATGGTATATATATACTCACTACAGCAAAAAAAAAAAAAAAGAAACATGCTTTACTGGTAGTATAGTAAGCTGCCAAACAGTACTATTGGAAATTGAGTCAAGTTTACTACAGAAGAAGGACCTCCTGAGATTGTTCCCTTTTTTACTTTGTGCCCCTGTATCGAACCAGTCAAGCTCTGTGCGTTTGCGAATGTGTGTGCCTAGGGCTCCTTTTGAGATTGATGCCTTCGCAAGAACATACTTCATGAAACATGTAAGTTTGTTATTGGTTTTCAGAAAATGAAAGCAAATGGGCGGAACTGGTCATACTTCTCTGTGGACATCTGACGCAGGCTCTAAAGGAAGGGAGTAAGGCGAGTGCGAAAGAAGAGGAGAGCAAGAAGGGCAGTAGTAGAGGACTGTGGAACCATTTCGATCACATTGGTATATTTAGCGTGCGCTGACATCGCACAGCAGACAATATGTTTGATTGTGTGCACTTCTTTGTTCCTAGTTTTTTATCGCCGGCTTTCTAAACCTGTTCAAGGCGAGAGGAGGTCTCGCCATTATCTTTTAAAATATGACTTCGACACGTTATACACGAGCTTCACAACACGGATTATAGCAGCAGCGATTAGAAGCGTGCTGGTTGGTTATGACAGATACTATGCCCGGTTGGCGTAGCCACGTTGCAACAACTCTGAGTGCTCGTATAGGTAAGCGCAGCGTCATGGACAACTCGGGCCTCTGCAGTCGCTTCAATGGGTCTACGTTCGACAACGACATCGCTCTGGTGCAACTGGCGGACCGCGTGACGTTCACGGACTACATACTGCCCGCCTGTCTCGGTGAAGATTCAACCATTGAGCGGGACGTCTTCAGCTCGGGCACCACGCGCCTGGGCGTGGTGACCGGTTGGGGACAGCTCACCGAGAGCGGGGCCGCGCTGCCCCGATTCCTGCAGGAAATCGCGCTGCCGGTCGTGGACCGAGAGACCTGCAGGAACTCTACGACGTACTTTGTGAGTAGTTCTTTGGTTGTACAGTTGGGCACACCGTAAGACAACCGTTTTCCTTCTTGTCAGCACGACTAGCTTAACGTGGCCTCTGCTACGCAGGTCACGGATAACATGTTCTGCGCCGGCTACAGCCAAGATGTCGTCGGTGATGCCTGCCAGGGGGACAGTGGTGGTCCCTTTATGGTGCAGGAGAAGAATCGCTGGCACCTCGTTGGCATCGTCAGTTGGGGCGTCGGTTGTGGCCGCGGGGGCCACTACGGCTACTACACGAAAGTCAACAACTACCACGAATGGATAAAGGAAAATATCGTTTTCTAGCAAACAACTAGATTGTTACTGGAGCTTTCCCGGAGTTTGTGGGAGCTGTGCGAGGCGCACTCACAAAGCGTATTCCAAGTTCAGATAAATCCGGCAGTTTGAAGTTTTGGCCGCAGGTCATATTAAAGCGAGACGTGTTTGCAATCACAGTCCAGTCAGTCGGTCATGGAAGAAGTCGTTCTAGAAAGCAGAGACGATGTTATTACCATTATGCAGATGATCCATTTATCACCTTGGGAAACCGGTCACGAGGGTGGATGTACACGTAAACCCACAAAATTAAAAGGCAAACTTATAACAAAAAGCACAGGGTGAGGATGTGTAGTGAAACGAGCTTAATTTACTTAATCTCTCGGGATGGAGGTGAAATACAGGTAGGTGACATAGGAAGGGAGGTGGGGAGGGGGCTCAAGTCTTCAATAAAGACAGGATTGATATTTGTTACTCGTTAGTGAGAAATATATATTTCGTTGTTTAAAGCTTCAATTCACAACCTCGCGAATTCGCGACGTGAGGCAAGACGTCGCGCACTCACTACATGGAATTTGTGCACAAAGTTTGATGTAAACACGCTCTCAGTAACCAATGTTTTTTTTTTTGTCACATTTTCTGTGTCACCTTGAACGAACTGTGAAAATATAAGGGGCTATAAAGTGGCACCTTCAACAAGTAGCCGATAATTGCCGTTCTCTCATCTTTTTCACAAATGTTGCGTGGGAAACCGGGCGATACTTATTTGATGCAAAATAATTTATTGTCTCCAGGACGTCCAGTTTGTTCGAGGCCTTCAATTTTCTCTTTCTCACCACTCGGTCTATTAGAAACTGGCAATGTGTGGACTGCCTAATCAGTGACATGCCAATTTGTCAAATTCTTAAAGTAAGACACTCAATCTTCCCTCTAATACACTCCTTAACATAATGTTCACACAATTATTGGTTTCCTTCCGTCCTTCACAATTTGGGCATTAAAGGTTTAAGGAAATCTCGTTCGTCCTTATCCTTCAACGTCTTTACTTTTCATGAAGAATTGCACGATGAACCTGATTTTACTGCATCGCATTTCTAATATAATTAAGAAGAGATAAAATGCCACATATCGTTAGAATTGATAGCTAGACAAGAAAGGCAAACTACAAAAAGCTTGTGCTTTCTGCTACGCCACTTTTTGATACTTGTGTCTTTCATGACATGCATGACATCGGTCGTCGAAGATTGGTTACCATTGCTCGACAACCTATCACAATGAGCTGTGGTTGACGTGTGAAGACGAACGCAGGAACACTAATTCACTATTAGGTTTGTCATAATGTAATAAGTGTTCTATTCCTAGAACGGAGAATATGTTTCTTCCACTGCCTTCTCTCATTCGTTGGTTGCGTAAGTGACGTGTATCGTACTTTCTTAATTTCGGGTAATAACACAACTTACGGGAATGCATCGACAAAATGTAAGGAATCGTAAACGGCTATGATCGCGGCTTTAATGCATACCAGCTTGCTATGGTTCTACCATTGATCAGGCTGAACTGAACATATAATTCAACGTTTAGGTGCATCAGAAGTACTATTAAAAAAGTGAATATTATTACGGAACGTTCCCAAGCGGCAGGAGTCTCACTTCAAAGTCAGGAACACCTCTGGAACACCAGTGCACAGCAACAGAACAGCTTCAGCTTCAGCGTCGTCGTAGTTCGACACACCTCTAAAAATATCCTTGCCATCGTCCGACGCCATGGCTATGCACACCGTAACAATATTGCAAAACGTTGTCGCGTGAAGAATCTTGGCTATGAAAGTAATCTGCTGGATGTAAAATTATGTTTTTGTCTGCACCTTTCCAAGATCCGGACGAAAGAAAAGACAGTTTTTCACTGCTCTACCTGGAGACTGCAACTTCACCAAAGTGCATAAAGATTTGGATGTCACTGATATCTTTTATCACATGTAATTGTAGTGATTGTACACATGCTGCTGTATCATACGCGCAATACACGTTTCAACAGAGGCGAAGCGGAGTGGCATCCGTGTGCTGCGCGATGTCAGTGCACGTTAAAGAACCCCAGGTGGTCGAAATTTCCGGTGCCCTGAACTACGGCGTCTCTCATAACCTGAGTTGTTTTGGAACGTTAAACCCAACAAACCAAACCAAACATTTTCTAGGCCCTTCTTCACCACGCTTAGAACAACGAGCCTTTGTGGCCTATATGTAGCGTGCTTGTTCGGATCGCAGCTGGCCTTAGTTACCAATCACCAATGTCTGTATCACTGTATTTTTTAATAAGATAATTATATTTTTTGAATTTCTCCTTTATTGTAATCTCCCCTGATTTAATAATAACATTAATAATAGTAGTAATAATAGGTTCACAGGAAAGGAAAAACACAGTATCTGTCACATTCGTTCCGTCGATGTCTGAACCACGCCATAATAAAAGGAAGGAAGGTGGGAGTGAAAGCTGAAAAAGAGAAAGAGGTATGGAGTGGAGGCTGTGGAATAATATCTACCACCTGAGGATTTTCAACATGTGTAACATCGCACAACACACAGACCAACAGACGCCTGCGTTGATTTCTCGACTTATAATTAGGATACTGGGGCGTCTTATTCAGAACAATCGGAAAACACCGACACTTTAGCTAAACTCACGGCCACTGTCTCGCAGACCATTCGTCTCATTTGGCACATTACCAACAAACATAGGGGTATGCGGGAGGCTGACGTAGGACGTCTGGCCCAGGCATTTGTTATCAGTCGCCAACATATGACTGTCGTATTAGACAGGCATATAAGGCGGCTCTTCACCTCCCTCACTGGACCACCCCCCCCCCCCCCCCCTTCAAGTTACAAATCAGATAAGCGCTATCATAATATCGTTCTCTGAAGACAAAAGAACGATCCGCAACCGCTCTAATTACTAGGGGTGCGTATTCAGCGCTTCTTCGAAACCGAATCGGTACTAATAGTTTTGTAAAAGTAAAGGCGCAAACACGAGCTGAATTGTGTAGGAAGCGAATCGAATATGAATGAAATGTTCTAACGTGAAGTGGAGTAAGGAAAATGATATTGACGCGGAACTGCAAGCTGCTGTGAAATTATAAATAATGCATTTAGAGCTGTAGCCATTAATAAACATCCCGGCGAAATCAACTTGGAGACATGCAAAATAGAGTCAAGGTATGAATACTAGAGAGAATCGCCTAGTTGATGAGAGAGATTCGAGAGTCTGCGCCATGGCCTCCTATATTGTGTATGACAGGCTCTGGCAAACCAAGCTAAATCATTTCGTGTTACTATGTCTCCAAATAAATATGGGCGAGCATTACGAATGCGGTCCTACGAATGAACTACATCGTACCACTGAGCTCCGATATTCACATCGGGAGAGAGAGAAAGGCGAAAACAGAGGGAGTGAATAAATTTTAATCGGTTCACGGAATTTCATGGATGGTTTTCCTTTCTCCAGGATTCCACTGGCTTGTGCTGCTCCCCGGGCACTGGTGAGCAGCCTGCGCTGCTCAGATAGACTCGTGTGGCCCAGCTACGCCTTCTACTTCCTTTCGCATAGTGCTCGAGTTTTATACTAAAACAATAATCATGAATGGAAACCACTAACGGTCAAAATCTCAAAAGCATGCGGAGTTATGCATAAATTTAGGCATTTCTTGGCTCAGAATATAAAAGTACTAATATATAACTCAATTTCCACTAGACATGTAACCTACGCCCATTTGACATGGGGAACCACAACAAAAGCGAATACAAGCAAGATATAAATGTTGTAGTAGAAAGTCCTTCGTGCTACAGCTAACATTCCATATGACCCTCATGTAAAACATCTATTTGCCGAACTTAGAAATGTGCGGGAAAACGGCTCTATGAATACATGCTTGTGTTTCAGTATTTAACAGAAATAAAGGCACATGCCAGAACATTGCGAGAGACGGCAAACCTAAAACCTAAAGTAAAGACAAGATCACTTTGTCATATACCGCCCTGGTACACCCCAGCAAGCCGCACGAAATTTGTATAGCGAAGAATTGAACATCAGCTACCTCATATTCTGAACAAAAAACAATCCTCAGATATCCATCCTCATCCTCTTACAGCGACAAAATGCAGAGTAGTGCTTTTAATACCAAATATCTGGTTTTCATTTTGCCGTGCAATTCCTCACGTTATGCTGCATTTATGTCGCGATGCCAATTACGATGGAGGAAAGTGCCCGCGCACGCACGCACGCACGCACGCACACACACACACACACGCACGCACACACGCACACACACACACACACACACGCATGCACACGCACGCACGTACACACACGCGCACACGCGCACACACACGCGCACACACACACACACACACACACACACACACACACACACACACACACACACACACACACACACACACACACACACACACACACACACACACACACACACACACACACACACACACACACACACACACACACACACACACACACACACACACACACACACACACACACACACACACACACACACACACACACACACACACACACACACACACACACACACACACACACACACACACACACACACACACACACACACACACACACACACACACACACACACACACACACACACACACACACACACACACACACACACACACACACACACACACACACACACACACACACACACACACACACACACACACACACACACACACACACACACACACACACACACACACACACACACACACACACACACACACACACACACACACACACACACACACACACACACACACACACACACACACACACACACACACACACACACACACACACACACACACACACACACACACACACACACACACACACACACACACACACACACACACACACACACACACACACACACACACACACACACACACACACACACACACACACACACACACACACACACACACACACACACACACACACACACACACACACACACACACACACACACATTATAAGAATCAGAGAATGGTGAATGTCTGTATTACCCTCATAATTTTATGATGACATTTCTTATTCCTTCTGTATGTCCCTAACTTGCTTTTATTTTTCAAATTTTAACCACAGAATGCTTTGCCGCTGCGGATGATGTTTTTGACGGGGACGCGGGGCGGTTTCTGTCAAGCTGATATTTTTGTTGGCTGTTTTGTCGCGCTACAAGTACCACGGTGTGGTGCTGAACGAAAAAAAGAAATTGAAAATTTAAATGTGAGATTGAATAATAGCACTTTGAAATTCCATATCGCATGAATGATGTCGGAGACTTCTCCGCATGCGATGCATGTTTTATTTTGAGTTTGAAACCGCACTATGTGATTAGTTTAGCCAGACTTCTGGAATGACTAGTTCAGTGAAGCGAGTAGAAGTATAATCGATTCCATACTGGAAAGTTTCGGAAACTGGCCCACTCTTGTAAAGAGTGGGCCAGTTGAACGGTAAGTTGAAGAAATTGGAACGTGAAAACGTGGTTCAGTCTGAAGAATGTTTTGGGGAGTAGTTTCTCCACCGAGCATTGTGAAGTTTCACGAAGAGATTTGGAGATAGTTCTTGGTGGTGCAATCATCAAAAAATCGAAAGGAAGTAGTCGCACTGCGACCACAGGTAGAGTTCGAAGAAAGAAGTTCACTATGCCACCTTGCAACAAAGGCTATGCAACAAAGACTATAAAACACCCATCTGGTGCTGCGTGGCGTAAGCGTGACGTCACGTCCGGGGTGTATATTTACTTATTCATTCGGGAAAACTGTCAATCCTGATTGGCATTATTACAGGAGTGGGAACATCCAAATGTACATCAAACACAGGTGGCACCGCCTGTGCATGGCTGCAGACATCACCACAGCAAGCACCGTGGTGGTAATTAAAAAAAATCAGTATCCACTGGGAATCGAAACTCCATCTCTCCAATCCTCAGCCGAGCGTGCAAACTGTTACTCTGAGCTGGGCTTATGAGAAACGGATATTAATCCTTGCCTAGCGTGAGGATGATAGAGGCGATTGCAATGGCGATGCAGTTAGTGCAGGGGTGATAACACTTCAATTAGTGATAATAATGGTAGTAGTGCGGTGACAATGACGGGGAATTTAGTTGATGAAATGGCACTAGATAGCGTACTGATGATGAAAATGATGATGAGTAAGGAGCAACATGATCGTGCCTGGCGAACATTTCGCTTCGTCTAGGTTTAGCAGGATTGCACCCCCGTAATAGTTTTTTCATTCGTAGCCATGCAGCTGGTGTAAAAAGAAAAAGCTCTTGCCTTTGCCCCAGTGTGCTTAATGAAGCCGTAGGTACTGCACCGCTGCACGGTACTAGGAGAGCAGAGCACAAGCAGATTATAAGCCCTCATAATACATGAGTGGGTGGGACACCGGTGCGTAGGGGCCCGAATACGCGACCTCGCAAAAGGACGGAGTAAAACGTTCTGGACAAGCCACAACATGTAGGCGCAAAGGACACAAACAAAAGGACTGCCCTCATCGAAAGAAAAGATTGAATTCGTTTCACCGACCGGTTCATTTGTCTTCGCTGGCTTGGGGCGCGATGAATACTTTCCTGGAGGAAGATAGCGTCTGCTGCCAAGTGGTGTATACCGGCAGCATGTATGTCACGGTGAAAGGCGGTTAAAACATTTGAGTGGTCGTTTTTAGAACATTAATATTTGGTTTGGTATATGCGGTTTAACGTCCTAAAGCGACTCAGGCTATGAGAGAGGCTTTAGCGAAGGGCTCCGGAAACAATGTCCGGGGTTCTTTAACGGGCACCGATATCGTAGAGGAAATGGACCCATTGCTTTGCGCCTCCGTCGAAAGGTGGCCGAGGCTGCCGGGATTTGCTTCCTCTTACTTTTTATCAGCATTCAAGTGCGCTAACCGATGAACCACAGCGGCTCATTTAGAGCATTTTAATGAGAAAAAAAGAGACGGCAAGTGGGCGAAAATATGGCAAAAGAAAGGAGCCACGCACAATCACTTCGGTAAAATTTATTGCGTACAAAGGTTAAGTAATAGAGCACGACCTACTTGAGAATGACAGATTTTGGAAATAGTAAGGATGAAAAATGTAAAAACGAACAAAAAAATATCGCATGAGCCAGCCGCAAAGCGGGGATACAATGAAATAAATTTATAATCAATGTTTTCAGTATTCCTGCCATCAATCAATCAATCAATCAATCAATCAATCAATCAATCAATCAATCAATCAATCAATCAATCAATCAATCAATCAATCAATCAATCAATCAATCAATCAATCAATCAATTACTCAAACAATCAATCAATCAAACCAATTCTACATACACAAAGGACATCTGCGTATAGAAGACCATGAAATGGTTGGCTGGCTTACAATTCGAGGCCTCTTCTACCATATTCAAGACTACAGAACTTCAGACTTTAAGAATGTCGCAATATTCGCCGCAACGTTTCCTTTATCACGGCTGCCGAATTTCACGCCTATTCCAACGTAACTTTTCTGGGAATTTTTTAGAACGTCGCGGAAGAAATTTCATTTTCCTATGTTGCGTTTCACCACTTTATCACGCTTTCTGTCTTTGCTCGAGTGCCCAGTTCTTCTGCATTAACACTGAGGCTAAGTTCCTGAACTGGCCAGTTGAGGGGATTGGCGTGCGCAGAGCACGGTTTTTGACATTCGGAAATTACTTAACTAACACACAAGGCCAGAATAGCTAGCATATGGCTGGCGGCAGATAATCGAATGAAAAGGGAGGGATAACGGGACAAAGCTGGCCACTTACGAGAAAAAGAGTTAAAGTAACTTAAAATTCGAGATTCTATCTTCCAAATGATAAAAAAAAATGCAAATTAAGGAAACTTGAATGCTATCCAAAGGAGCCAAGTTCATTTATACATTTGTGGGGCATGCGACTTAAGCAAAACAAACAAATAAAACCTACTTTGATTATGTCCTAACTAAAAAGCTCATTGGATTAAAGTGTTTCACCGCATGCTGCGAAGTAGTAAACCACATAACCTTGCTATGTGATTCCAGAAAGTGCTGAACAAAGCAGGTTTAAGTTAGAGAACCCACGCCATTTCTGGCGACGCCGACGAGCAGAAAGAAAAACAAATAATGCCTTTTCTGGCTCCTTTTCGGCTGCCTTTAGCAACGTTCACTGCAGTAAGTGAGTTAGAGGAGGGAGGGGGAAAGGGGTCTTTAGATATCGCATAAGAACATGACCGCACCGCAAAAGGACCTGCCCCATGCCAAGGACGGTGCCCTATCGCGGAGATCGAGTGAAAGGCTTATAGGTTTCCTTAGAGTTGTTGCCGCAGTCGTTTGCGTTTAATCTGAATAAACTTAGCATGACTCATAGATAGCCGCTCATTTGCACTTGTTAATCCCAAGTATGCAGAAAATAAACAGCGGAAGACCACGCCCGTTTCCAAATCGATCTGTTTTCTTTTCTTCAATTTATATATATATTTTTTTTGCACTGACACCGAACTTACGAGGCCTATGCACTGGATACGTTCTTGATGCTTGCGCTGCTTTATTTTTGCCGATCGATAATTTCTTCATGAATCAAAACCGCTTGGTCAATAACACCTCCAAAACGTTTGTTGGTACCGTTCCTAGACAAA
Source organism: Amblyomma maculatum (assembly GCF_055883805.1). Lineage (NCBI taxonomy): Eukaryota > Metazoa > Arthropoda > Arachnida > Ixodida > Ixodidae > Amblyomma > Amblyomma maculatum. Next base: position 106,270,001 of record NC_139348.1, on the reverse strand, counting down.
ATTCGGGTTTTGACGAGACCTGAAATTTCCGGTGGCATTTCTAGAAAACTTTTGTCTGTTTCCGCCTTCAGGTTACTGATCATTTTGTGCCATCACATCATAGGCGTTCACCTTTTTTTGATGAGGTTGTTTATTCCTTCACGGCATAAGAGCAATTCTTAAAAGAAAACAAAATGGCGTTTATTAAATGAATTTGAGAAGGTTGGCCGATCTAACGAATGCCGGGGGGTAGTGATAGTACATATACGCTTAAGCAACATTTGAGGATGGGTTGTTACTTGGGAGACCCGCTGCTGCCAGGTGCCTAATTCTTGTTCGGTTCCGCGTCTGCGAAACCCACAAGTAGTGAACATTCTTCTTCGCATTTTGGCAGTTGCAGACAGGCCTCCTTGGGTGGGTTTATCAGCGTGGAAAATGAGGCGATGTCGAGTGATAGCACCAGTGAGGGCAACTCCAAACCTCATACTCGGGCTTCCTCGTTGCAACCTCGACTCACCAGTCATTATACACCGTTCGCTTGTCATTCCGAAGGCTTCCGTATACATGCTGTCCACCTAGCACCGCGCGAATACCTCGGTGTCGACAAGTGTACTATGTACGCACGAGAAACCACTGCTATCGGAGGCTGACGCTTGACTGTGTTCACCACGTTGCCGCGTACTTACACCGACCCTTGCACAACCCATCTTCAGTACCTATGGATGGATGGAAGGCAATGTGGTGGCGTGGCAGAAACAGTGGCTAAAAAAGTTATCTGTCAGCTTGCCAATTTTGATTCGAGGAAATAGACCGGAAGTTGCCAATGACCGTCAGTCGCTTTCCTGGCTTTGGAATGGTCATGACAGTGGCCGATTTCAAGATCTCAGATGCACAGCCGTCTAGCTATACTCTGTTGACAGGGCCGGTAAGTTGGGGGGGGGGGGGGGGGGGGGGGGGGGAGAGGTACAGTTTTACTCGAGTTTTTGCACACATCGTATGAATAGCGTCCTGATCTGGCAATGTCTTCAGTTTTGCCTCATCTATTGCTGCAAAAAACTCTTGCATTGTTGAAGGATTTGCTATACCTTCGACGTCAGAGTCTGACGGTAGTCTACGCTTGCTGGAATCTCTGGAGAATTAGAAATGGTGACTGAGGGAATCAGCACATTACACTTTAGAATGAAGCCTTGCTGGTCTTCTGGCGAAATCGTAAGGATACAAACCAGTTGCGAATTAAGCATGCGGTGGTCGCGGCATCGAGGCGGCCGCGACCAGTTCCTTTCCACAGGAGGTCCGGTAGAAGTGTGGATTTCCTGACTTGATTAAAAACTGCTCAATCTACGCATGGCACAGCTTTATTGATAGGTGACGTTCATACCTGCGAGCGTTATCAGTTATAAGGTTCACCCTTGTGCGTTCCTGGGGTGATGCAGGGTCACGTGAAGCTGGCAGCTCAGTCGCATAATCCAGGCGAAGTAACGGTTAGACTGCATTGCCCCCCCCCCCCCCCCCCTACTTGTCTCTTAAATAATCCCGAAATTATAATTTTTAACGCCATGTGTAAGCTAGTATATCTGTGAAGAATGGCCCTAGTCATTGTACTGCCCGCGCTCTGCTTAACAAGGGCGAGCTAATTTATTGCCCCAGTTTAGCAAGAGCACAGTTAAGGCACGCGATTCTAAAATAAACGGCGTCCAGTATAACCATACCTAAGAAGAAACTGAAACCACTGGTGGCAGAATAAGTAGTGGCTTTCGGATATGCCTGTATCATTAAGCGGCTGCCCCCAATTTTCACTACCGCGTACAACCAACAAATACTCGCTTTTAATCAATTCTCTTTTTGGTCTTTCGAGCGCGGAAAACGAATTACAAATATATGAAAAACGATCCATCTCTCAAAATGCAGATAGCTGCGCGCATTATATGAGATATATAGTCTAGCCATTACGAACCCGAGGGGTAAGGCCATCGGTGAATGTTACAAATGGGTTATAGGCGTGAGGTATGGTGGGGCGAGCGATAATAAGAAGGCGGTTCAGGAACTAAATGTGCGGAAAATTGAGCGCCGATCATTCGCACCTATACTCGCTGCTGGCCTTGAGAATTTTCTTGGCTTCGCAGGCACATGCTCTACGCACTGACATCAACTAGCGAGTGAGTCGCGGCAGCCAAATCAAAATAGACATGGGTGCTGTTTGCGCTCTACTTACTTTTGCAGGCATTCTTCCACAGTACTCACCAGTGTTGAACGTTCAAGTAGCCGCAAAGCGGTCTGTGACCTAGCAGAGCTGAAAGAAGGCTGGAAAGGTCGGGCCCATTTGGCGTATGTGCGCCAAAGGCACCCGACTGCGAAGGTACCAGACGCGCTGTGGCACTCACGCACTCACGCACGCACGCACGCCCACTCACTCACTCACTCACTCACTCACTCACACACACACACACACACACACACACACACACACACACACACACACACACACACACACACACACACACACACACACACACACACACACACACACACACACACACACACACACACACACACACACACACACACACACACACACACACACACACACACACACACACACACACACACACACACACACACACACACACACACACACACACACACACACACACACACACACACACACACACACACACACACACACACACACACACACACACACACACACACACACACACACACACACACACACACACACACACACACACACACACACACACACACACACACACACACACACACACACACACACACACACACACACACACACACACACACACACACACACACACACACACACACACACACACACACACACACACACACACACACACACACACACACACACACACACACACACACACACACACACACACACACACACACACACACACACACACACACACACACACACACACACACACACACACACACACACACACACACACACACACACACACACACACACACACACACACACACACACACACACACACACACACACACACACACACACACACACACACACACACACACACACACACACACACACACACACACACACACACACACACACACACACACACACACACACACACACACACACACACACACACACACACACACACACACACACACACACACACACACACACACACACACACACACACACACACACACACACACACACACACACACACACACACACACACACACACACACACACACACACACACACACACACACACACACACACACACACACACACACACACACACACACACACACACACACACACACACACACACACACACACACACACACACACACACACACACACACACACACACACACACACACACACACACACACACACACACACACACACACACACACACACACACACACACACACACACACACACACACACACACACACACACACACACACACACACACACACACACACACACACACACACACACACACACACACACACACACACACACACACACACACACACACACACACACACACACACACACACACACACACACACACACACACACACACACACACACACACACACACACACACACACACACACACACACACACACACTGTACATAGGAAGAAGAGAAAGAAGACACATTTGTAAGAAAAAGGTGTGGAATCACAGTCAAAAGAAAGCAGGCTGCCGTGAAGGTAATCAGTTTATTTTCTGACACAGATGGCACCTTTGAGGTGCCATCTGTGTTTTTGCTGAGAGAATGTTCGCTCAACGTCCCAGCCATTAGCTAGACACAAAGATGGCAAGGCTGCATTTTCTAGCCTGGGGTAGCGCAAATTTGCGTGGTCCATCGTTTCAACATCTTGATGTGTGGGGCGGGCTTCTAGCAACTACTGGTTAAACTCCTCGCGAAGCAAGCCTATATCGTCCTGCGCGGAAATAAAGAGAGCTCGATAGTCACCAAACGACTGACACAGCAGCCGCTTCTGGAATGGATCGAGTAAGGCATCCAGTTTCCACATTTTCAGCTGGTGTTCTTCTTTGTCTGAGAGGTCCGGTTTCAGAGTGTAGCCCCATTTTGTGGAGATATTCGCGCAAAGCTCTTCACAAGATTTTACTAATGTGGCACTGCTCTCTGGTAGCACAGAAAAAACACCTTTTGGTCGATCGCTTTTAATGGTCATTGTGGAAAACTCGTTGGCAGTCTGCTGTAGCTTGACGTTTATGAGGTGATCGAAGCTTGGCATCAGAAGTGTTCTGATTTCAAGCGTTTTCTGGATATCTAAAGGTAGCTCGAGTTCATCTCTCAGTAAGACTGCCATCGCATAAAAGATCTCTTTATCAGAAAGTATCGCTCGAATAGCTTCTGCTTTGGTGCTTTTATACGAGCTTTCAAAAAGTTCTGCAGTTGTTTCAGAAACCGGGAAAATCGGGTTTTTTAGGAACGTGTTTTTTTAGGAAATCGGATTTTACCCGAAAACAAACAACCCTACATATTGAAAAAATATACAATTACATGCTGTTTTTCTAGTCACAATATTGACTTTGGGGGATTTGTTCTTGCACAACCACGTTTATTTCAGCATTTTTTGGCCAAATGTTGTAGTTCTGCACCCGGTAGTGTACGACCCATGATGCTTACAGTGCATACGGGGGCTGAACTGGTCGTCAGGAAGCTCCATGCAAACTCCCATAGATGGCGGCACCAGCCTTCCCCCTAGGTAAGAGTAAAGAACTCTATGCTGCGCACTGAGTGAACGGCTTCTCCTTTCTTATGAAAAGGTGATATCATAATCAGCCTGCCACGACACTTGGATTTACGTTGCATCTAAACGCGTAGGCACACTCACTCGGATTGATTAAGCGTGTCTTTATATGCGTACGCTTTCGCGTCATACATTTATAGGCTAAGCTTAAGAATCCCCCGTAATGTGTTATTTATTACGTTCATGGCATGGCCGGATTACGTTCCCTGTGTACATACAACGGAGATCCTCCAATAAAAGTACAATCATCAGGCGTTGTAACTATGCCATCTAAGTAACTATAAGTCCTTGCATGCCAAGGTTTGCCACTGTGGGCACTTGTTGAAGAGTTAAGGAAGTTTTCATTTATATAGTAAAAGATCCGACAGCCCATGAGTGATATGAGGATCACCGTTGTAAGGCAACTGACTCGCGCAGAGAGTGAGCCCTGTCCTACGGCTGCGCTGGAGAATGTTACCATTTTCCATAACGAATCACGTGACCCCTATCTTTAACACTAACAGTCTGCGGGACTTGTAGGCCTTAATGAGGTCACACGGACAGACTTACTAGGATACATCTAGAATTTATACTCAGAATATCCACACACTGACGAGTAGCATCAATCTAGAGCACACACCCTGATCAAGGGTTTCATTCTCAGTCGGGTGATTAGGTGGTAAACACGATTGAGTTTGAGGGATTTAAGGAAATCAGTGTCCCTACATGTTTGGTACTCTTCCACGTATTCCGGAACACGTTACGTATTCGTAGCGCCATACGTAGAGCAAGCATGTATTTGCCAGCACACAGGGGTACGGCAAGAGGAAATTTCAATACGAAATGAGCCATCAGCCATTCAAACAAAGGAAGCACAGATGAATTTAATACCGCAATACATTTGACGATAGCTTCGATCAGGTCGAACATTTGCGGCCCAATACTTAAGGTAAAGGGTAATTTCACTCTAGGTAAAAGACAGGCTCCAGTGTCGGCTATATTTTGCTACCTCGTTTTCAACGAGTGTTGACCTGTTTCTAGTCCACACACGCGGGTTACACACAGTAGAACACGGTAAGTCCGCACTACTCCTTCCACAACGAAGTGCGTCACCGCTTCCACGGGATGTTATCCAACAGCTCGCAAGCCTACACCGGCGCGCTCACACAGCCGCTTAGCGGGGCTTCGTCGAGGTGACCGGTGGCGTTTGGCTCGCAGTCAGCGGGCGCCGCTCGCTTCGCGGCTTGCTCTGTTCCGTGTCCATTTTCCGGTCGTTTCGGCGCGGACAGCGACACCCCCGGGCGGGGATTGACCTCCGCGTGCCAGCGTGCCGCACCCCGACGGGCTTAACGCACGCGCACCGCCGACAGGAGCGTGCGTTGTGGATGCACGTGCAGTACTAGCGCGCAGCACATTGGCCCAGAAAAAAAGAGAAATCTCGTTTTCTACATGAAGACTTACCGTTCTGCGAAAGTGACTGAGAGAAATGACGAAACAATGCCGGAGGTAGAATGGGTAAGAGGCGGGGATTTCTCGGAAGCGATTATAGCGTGGCTGTACAGCTTTTTCTTTGGATGTTTTAACCTTGCGTGGTCCCCGCTGCCTACATTCGGCACCATGGAACGTACCGCTGAACGCAATGAAGCTTGCCGCATGCAGAACAACGTGGCCTAAAGTAGTTTGCCAGGGAGGCTCAAAAAACGCACGGGAAAGCTGCAATAAAAGACAGGTGTTTGCCGACAGCTCTTTGTCCCTTGTTCTTTGGTGTCCTTCCGGTTGTTTTCGATCACCGCTCCCTTCTTTCGCGGCATAAATGAGGGACGTTATATGTAGTAAAGCAGATGGTAGTTAATGGGTACCGAATGGTACCTGAACGCGGGAACACTGAGATATGATGTCGATAGCATGATATTTGTGTCCAGAAAACCAGACAAAAATAGAGAGGAAAAGCTTGTAACAGTAATGGTACGTGGCCAATGGCCAGGACGTAGTCCCGATATAATTCTTAATTGTGCATGGTGCAGCGTGATAACAGGCGAAGGACGAAAGGAATGACATCACACAGATGTGCTCTATGTGGTCTGATTCCTTTCGTCTTTTGTTTGTCTTCGCACTGCAAGATCCACAACGGACCATTACCAACTTGCCTAGCTATCCATGCTTGTTCACCTATAATTCTACAGAGATCCGTGGACACATGACTCCCTGCCGTTGCGTATGTACAGGTTCCGGAATTTCTGTAGTTCTCTTTTCTGTACAGTTGGCATAGTAATCACCGGAATGAACTCGCGAAGGCCCTCTTCCTTCCTTATTAATCTTTGTTTCCGCCCCCCCCCCCCAAAAAAAACACTCACAATGACGATACGGCTACCAATTTTAAGTTAACAAGCTCACAAGAAGAATGTGCAGACTAGGATGCAGAAAAAAAAAAGATGCTAATGTCATTCTTTCTCATGCCTAATAGTTTGGAGTTTGTGGGGCTTGTGATTTTAATGACATTGCTTCTTATGTATAGCATTTTGGGGCTTGTAGGCTTGCAAGCTATTTTTGCGCGAAAGCCTCCGGTTCAAGACTTTACCGCAACGGACGGCCGTGGTGTTAAAAAGGGCAGCATCAATAACACCAATGCACCGTTTTCCTCCCAAGGGCGTCTGGTTTCAACCAGTAGCAGACAAATTTTCACCTCTCTTCAGACGGGCGCCATATCTTGCGAGAAAGGTGAATTGACGAGACCTTTATTGATTCTAGGTTGCTAATATTTTACGCTGGTAAAAGCCGAAAAGCTGATTTTCTTTCACATAAAAAACATCATCCGTTGTGCTGTGCGCTTGCCAGTAGGGCGTTGTTTTGTGGACGGTGAACCTGTTGCGATTTGTGCTTCACATAAACTGACTCTATCGCGTTATTAATCTCAGAACGTTGTACGCGTCCGACTGCGAGCCAGATGAATCAGCACCAATACGCACTAGTCTCGTACTGTCAGTGAAATATACTAGGACATCTTTTGGCATATTGCAAGTCGCTGTGAGCGCGACTGTAGTCTGTAAATTACCACTTGTAATGGATTATACAACAGTCAGAATGCATACGTTTCATCAGAAGGCGTACGTTATATTTTGTAAGAAAATGTGCATGGCCACCGCAATAATGGATACTGGACAGCGGAAGTACTTGCAAAAAACTCTTCACAGAACTGGAAGGCGTTGAGAAAAGAAGACCAGACACAATCTCTCCTCAACCCAAAATACAGGGGTTTAGTGGACCGTGAAAACATTCTATAGCATGAAATGACAACACGCGCTGTAGATAGTTATTGCTCGGCATACTTGATCATATCGATACGACTGAAGTTTAGAAGTTTCCAATTGAAATGAAAAGTGTACTTGGCATGAGCCATTACGGCACTTTAACCCTCTGTTACAGTGGCGCCAGATGGCACCCCAAATTTGTCTTCAACTACTTTCCCTTCTCTTTGTGCATCAGCTATTTGCAGAGAGGAGACCGACTTAATATGATGCAAGCTTAACGTAGTTTTTCTTCCTCGCATGTGCTCCAGACAGCTGCCTTCTTAGTGAATCTGAATTAGAGCAGGCGTAGCGCACCTACAGTATACAAACGGTTGACTGCCGCACGAAAAAAAAACACGCAGCACTGCGTATGAAGGAGCCGTCCAGGACGACGCAGGCGTTCCCAAAACCGTGCTACACCGATGTGAAGATGGAGCAATCGTTTCCATGATCGCGCGGTAGGCTGCAGTAGAAGATGGGAACATTTCGGCGAACGCTCGGAGAATGGCGAAAAAGCCTCGCATGCACCCCGACCACCCGTGCAGAGGCTTTCACTGCGCCTCAAGCGACTATCTGCCTTAGGGCGTCGTGGTTGTTGTTGGTCGTTCACCGGCAAGCTAGTCGCCGGCGCTGCTTAAAGTGCAAAGACGTATGACTGCGGAGAGTCTCCACCCATCGCCGCCTCCAGCGCGGCATCTTAGCGATCCCCATTGAGATCTGGGACTGAGGTGTCGCTTGAGGGTGCCTTGCTTTCGCTTTCAACATGCATTCGTGTCGGCGCGTCATCGATGAGCGTCCCCGTATCTTGCGCACGCCAGGGAAGAAAAATGCGTGACACCCTGCGCAGTAAACGGTTTGGCACGCCGTGGCCCCGTACCACTCTTCCACGTCGTTTTTGTTTTGTTCTCGGCCACCTTCTCCTTCTTTCTTTCGACACCCGGAGTAACCTCGGGGACTGACTGCTTAGCAATAAGCGATCCCCATATCACCGATGCACGCAGCGCCTGTGATATGAGACGGGAACAGAGAGCAGCGGTAGCCATTTACCTACCAGGCTGTGGTAGTGCGAAAAGTCGTACATGTCTGCGGTGAAGCGAGCACACTTCTAAAGAGACTACATGGCGACGACGGAAACGTGGTTAACAGGTGCGGTAGCCGAAGCTGACAAGCATTCGCGCCGAGAAGCGTTGAAACCTCCCTCGAATGACCAGATTAGGAATGCAGTGTACGAGGACGCTCTTGCGGGCTAGTTGGTGTTACATTTCACGCTGCGTCTTTGGTGTCCGTTTTTTTCTTTTTATCGCTGTACTGTTTCTGCGCTGTTCCCTTTTGAAGAATGCAGTGATATGCAGTGCAAACGGTGAGCAAAGATAAAATGGGTCACAAGAATACGAAGTGCAACTGGAGTTAAGGATGATATTGTTACGGGGGGTTTCCGCAATATGTCTATGCAAAAAAAAAAAAAATAGAAATGCAGATAAGAAGGGCAAGCACTTGGCTAAACAAACTCTGCTGTTATGCATCAAGGACAAGGTTGTTTTGCAGACCACCCTAATCCGTTGCACGCAGTATTCTGAATTCTGGCCAGCAATGATAACGCCGTGAAAAACTGTGATCTGCGCGTAAGAAAGAGACGGCGTCAACTTATGAGCGCAGGCTGACAGTGTGCAGTTAGGAACGACGTGATGACGTCCGGCTACGTGTCGTTTCGTGGTTACGTTATCTCCCATGGTTCGTTTGTCTATTGCTTCTTAGTTGCGTCGTTCACGGAGCGAAATACTCGCATTGAAAACCCAAGCTTCAATGTAAGCTTGTAATTTTAATCGCAAATTGACAATAACAGTGAAAGGAGATGTCTTAAGAAAAGGAGAAAACTATTTTCTTCTCCACGCAAAAATGTTTCGGAAGATCGGAAGGGAGGCTTTCATTGAGAATATATTTCCGGGTATAGAAGATGTATATGCCTGATATTAAGACCCCTCCTTTGAAGAGATACCGGGTTTTGCGGATGGTTTAGACCTCCTCCGGAATCCTAAGGTTTTATTGTACGCTTCATGGGGTGTCCCATTTAACTGGGACAAAAGTCTTTAGAAAGAAGAGGACCGGCCGGTCACCACAACAATCGCGTAGCAACGCTTTCACCAATCAACCGACGTCCGAACGCGTGTTTACGGATCTGCAGCCACGGCCGTTCCCCCCCCCCCCCCCCCTTCTCCGGAGATACAGCGGGGGTAAGCGGAAGAAGAGAGGGAGAGAAATTCCGCATGGCCTGAGCTGGCCAGCGTCTGTGGGACGTCCATAAATTACGCGATAGCGGAGACGCTGACCGCCGTCGCGATGGCTGCTGGAACGGGTAACGGAATTGCTCCGGCCGCCACGCGTTTATACTGATTCCCAAGGCTGTATGCTTCGGGCGATGAAGGCACTTTTTTTTTCTTATACCGTAACCTCGATCGTGCTGGCGGGCTGCTACAAGTGTTGCACCAAGGCGTATTGGAAGCCCACCGTCTTCGTGCGCTCGTGAGTGTATACATACATATAGATGCGCGTGAGACCGGTGGCGGACGGCGCTCTGTATATAGCGTGAGTCTGCTCGGAGAGTATGATCACGAGGGCGCGTTCGCAAAGCACTATCCACACGAAAGCTGGTACGAAGAAGTTCAATCAATACCCTGCACACGACTCACGCCGTTCCCCGTAAGCACCTGGGGGCGGTTTCCCGAGTGCCAACAATCTCTCAAAGATCTCCGCTGATGTAGTCTTCTCTTCGGCGTGTATGTGACTCCTGGTGAACCACCTCTGAAGTGCCTCATGTTATTTTGTTTTATCGGCGACGGTAAATAAAAGACGATTTGTTGTGTATTGCAACAATCTGTGTTTCTTTTTATTGCGATTACAAACATGCTTGTCATCATTTATAGCACATTAACATTTATAACACATTAACATTAACTCTAATACTTATTTGCAGTTCCAGTCCTGTATTACTGTTAACTTTTGTATTTTAAACTATGTACCATTGTTTCTTTTGATACACTGCAACCCCTCCCCCTCACACAATGTTCCATGTTTGGAAACTGTGAGGTATTTGTATAAATAAATAAAAAAAAACATAATTAAATTGCGACCCTGTTCAACATGAAGTATGTACTGGTTTGATGCAGGAGAAAAAAAAAACTATATAATGTATATTTTAACGTTCCCATTTCATTCGGAATCGCTGCTATGTTCTTTCATCACGAAGGACGAGTAGCCTAATTTTGGAAAGAGGTTGAGAGGAGCGTCTCCGAAGCTGTTTGGGTTTATAGAGACAATACAGCTCTTCAGATGGGCGTAAAGCATAAAAGGAATTTCCATATGTGAAGCATCAAACATCACTTTTTACCAGGAACAACACGTGATTGATCACCCAAGGACAGCCGCACAATTCGTCCCCGTAGCCATAGTCATCGCCCCTGAAAACAGCTTAAGGCCCGACCACATGGCAGCGTTTTTTCGGCGTCGCGTCAACGCCTCGTCTACGACGTCGTCGCTCGGCGCGCGCCGGAGAGGGTGGCCAAACACATGACGGCGTACGAATTGGCGTCTGCAAGCCAAGGCATGCAGGAATCATGGAAGTTCGAACAATGGTCCCCCGTCCGCAGCTAAAATCGTCCTATTCAGCAAGGATGGGCACTTACTGGGGAGGCAGGGGGAACAAAGGCGCCGGCGTCTGAGCGGACAACAGAGGAACTCTCGCTTCCGCGGAAACGAGTTGCGCATGTGGGGGTGGGTGCTGTAACTGCCTATTCGTGGCTTGTCATTGGTCCCCGCTTGCGAAGCACTTCCGGCGTCGACGCTGAGATCTGGCACTGCCAGATATCTGCGTCTTTCAGCGTCACCTCGCTTCAAGGGCCAGAATTTGCGACTCGATAGCCGAGACGTTGACGAGGCGCCGAAGAAACTCTGCCTTGTGGTTCGGCCTTTAGACTCATGAGGCAGTCGGCACTGCAGAGAGATGGAAGCATGGTACCCAGGTCTCCAGTAGGCCAAGCCCACTAGCCCCGGTCACTTGCGTGACGCCGTTCAATGCAGGGGATTCGTGCAGTGCAACAAGAACAAAATCGCCGTACTTCCGAGTCTACTGCAGTTGCTAAAGGGGGGGGGGGGGGGGCACAGAAAGCGCTGCGAACCCCCAAAACAACTGCACCTACACTAGGCCGTCCAACTGTCGCAAATGCCTCCACAATATGTCATCAAGTGATCATCGATGTTCTCGCTGAAGAAGTGAGCAGCCCACTTCACTGGAGCATCAAAATGTTTTGTTAGAATTGATACTAACGACTGGTGTAATACCTAGCAATAGTAACAACCAACCTATTTCTTACTGTCAGGAGATTGTCGACATGTTTAATATGCCTGGTTCTTTGCCGAGTAGAGCATTCACTGGTTGTTTAGTCATTAAAGCCGATAAATACTCCTCCGCTGTAATGTTCAGTTTGAAAAAGGAAATTTGTTGGAGGCACTTAAATACCTCTTAAGCGCGATAAGGAGAACGTCCTTATGCGACTCTTTTTTTTCTTTTGCGGTGTTGGAACTCATTTGCCGCGTTCGACCTCATTTGTTTCTTTGGCGCTCATTTGTTTGCTTTCTGTTTGAGTTGTCCTGATTGGTGCCCATTTTCTTTCTTTTTTTTTCTTGACAATTTCCCTGTTTATTGACCCAAACTGACCATAACTATAGGTCTATCGAATATAATAAGCATGAATTGCTCTCAATAAGTGCTAATTACTCGTAAATAGATGTTTCTCAGAGAAATAACTCAAGTTACCGACATTCTAGTGGAAATTAAGAAGAAGAAATGGACATGGGCAGGACATGTAGTGCGAAGAGAGGATAACCGATGGTCGCTGAGGGTAACAAACTGGATTCCAAGGGAAGGAAAGCGTAGCAGGGGGCGGCAGAAAGTTAGGTGGGCGGATGAGATTAAGAAGTTCGCAGGGGTCAAGTGGATGCAGCTAGCACAGAACCGGGTTAAGTGGAGAAATATGGGAGAGGCCTTCGCCTTGCAGTGGGTATAATCAGGCTGTTGATGATGATGATGATGATGATGATGATGAGATGTTTCTCATCTAATTCGGCACAAAATGCGGCGTTTTGCACTCACTTTGTGAGATCTCTCACTGTCTCGACGTCCTGGCGCCGGATGTGATATTACCATCCAAGTTTCTTCGTTTTTTCGGTGATCATAGTATTGATTTTTCTTCATTACTGGTTCATAATCTAATTCAACGCAATTCCGATGTTTCCAACCCGATTCTGCTGCTAGTTTGACACAAAGTTTACATTTCTGGCTATTATTATTTAACGAATCACTCTAGAGTCATCAAGCTGGATTTCTAGGTTAATGTTTTCCTCCTCTCGCTCATACAATCATTATTTTTCTCCTATCTTTCTTCCTTCAAGAGCTAGCTGGGGGGGGGGGGGGGGGCACATCACTCGCACGCACATACATGAGCCTAGAAAAGCTTTTTCATAATTATGTGCGCTTTTCGCATTTAGTAACAAGCTCCTGTTATCAGGATTCGTAAAAGGAGAACGGATCGCCATATGCAATACATTAAGGCCAGGAAGGCGCAGATTTATTGGTACCCTACTTAATAAGGGGTGGACGGCTCTCATGCTTGGGCTTTCAGACACCTGGAGCAGAAGACTGTGTTATTATAACTTGTGATTGGTATCGCACGTCATTTTGCGTGGGGGGGGGGGGGGGGGGGGGACGTTTTGTAGCGCATATATGATTGCAGCTGCAATGAAAGTGCATTAGGAACGTTAGCGAGGTTTGATGAATGGCGCCTGCTTAGACATGCTAATTTGCCGCAGTACATTTCTAGCACGAATTTATGATAATGATACTAATAATTAGAACCTGGTTTACGCCGACGGCTTAAAAGGTGCCTGACCGACTGATCTTTTCGCGAAGATTAGAAAAATGAGCACTCTGCGCAGATTTAAATGCGACGACAGGCAGTTCACACTAGGAGCTAACCTTCGTGTTCTGTTAACTGGAGCAAGGACGGAACACAAGTGTTTAATCTGCATTCGACGAAACGAGCACCCCCAATTGGTGAGAAAGCTGGGTTGGCAGCTATCGAGATATCGAAACAGAGCGGTGAACAGCAGCAGCAATAGAAATCAGACCACGATGAATCGAGTCGCATCTGCTACTGCAAAGTACACCGGAAATGTACCCGGCTGTACAGAAGCTAGATTGAATACATAATGAGAGGGCTCAGTGTGATAGGCGGCGCCAGATTTAGGAGCCCTTTGCCCTATATTATGCTTAATGCAGTCAAGTAAATGCACATCGAACAAATAAAAAAAAAACGATATTGAACCTCTACGTCAAGAGAGAGGTCACAGCCATCAACTGATGCCAGGAAGATTCGAAAGCGACTTTTTTATGAGCCAGAGAAAGTGGGCAGCCTTTGCTATACGACTTGCCTCAAGGAATGATAATGTCGGTATCAAGGTGCTCCAAGGCAAATAAAGGACTCGGCAACTCGGACCGTTTTCTAAAGAGGTGCAAAGCGTTATATAATGTGTTTCATGTTTGTGCATGGAAGCCCGCAATTCTAGCAAAGCCACGAGTCTTGGCAGTGCCACTTCGCTGTATGGATCAAACTGCACTGCAGTGTTTTAAATGTCTTTTTTTCTAACATTATTGACATGTTACAAATAACTTTCTAGCAATGTATTAATCATCGTAAATGAAAAACGTATTGCATTCTATTTGCAGTTTATTTATTTATTTATTCATATCACCTCATAGGCTCCGAGGACGTAGTATTGTGTGAGGGGAGGGGGGGGGGAGTATTACATAGATAGGGATAAAGGCAGGAGCATGAATAACACGTGTATACAGAGCTAATGGACTGTTAGTACTGGTCACTGAAAAGTAGGAACATAATTATACAATGTTATTTAGAGATTTTTGCCCAAATGAAACAATACACGACTATAGAACTAAGACACATGACAGCAAATTATTAAAGGTGAATTTTCTATATGGGATTGTCGCTTTTTAATGGTAGACTCCGGTGTGACTGTCAAGGACACGGTGACTGCCGCGGAGCATAGGCAGTCGCCAATGGCAATAATGAGTGCAACGTTAACCGAGACGCAAATGTTTTGTTAAAATATAGTTTAAAGCACTAAATTGCATGTTTTTAAATCTACTGTCAGCAGATAAAGGTGGTGAAGTCTGCCTGGGATTACAGGATTAGTTTTGCACCGATAGCAGCGTTGCGATGGCAGTGTAAAATGTAAATTGGTTTATAGAACAGGTAGGCGCAGTACCGGTAACAAATCTCGGGAACACCTGAACCGAGCTGTAAGGCAAGGGAGGAAGGTGGGGGTGACCATTCCTCAAAGCAATGCCGCAGAGCGTTTTCACCAGGTTGTTCTCGACGGCACCGGAACCCATCTACGGGGGGAAGAAGTGGGAAAGGAAGAGTGAAAGAAACGCTCTCCCCGCGTACAGCGAGGACGGGCAGTCTGTCTTCCTCTGAGATGTGTGCTGTCTGCTTTCTGGCCGCTTCCTTTCGCGCCCTTGTCAAGAACCACTTAGGCGGGCTTGAGGCTCGGCCTATACAACACCCTCCCGTCCCCTTATAGTGCGTCTCGCTACCACCACCCCCTCACCGATCCCTCCTGCACCCTTTGCAAAAACCCCACCGCCACCCTCGCCCACATCCTCTTCCAATGCCCGGCTGATCCTCCCGGTGGGTCTTGAGCACCTTACCACCTGGGAGGACTGGGAGATCCTGCTGCACTCTGAGGACCCGGTTCGGCAGTAGATCGACACAGACTGAGCTGCCGACGTCATGAACCGTAGGAACATGAACGTTTGAGTGTAGTGGGGCCGTGCGTGGGCCCAGGGGCATGCATGCTCCAAAATCCTCTGTTTTAATAAAGTTATTACTGCTACTGTGATTGTGAGGAGAGAGAGAGGAACGAGAGGCCGCAGTGGAGGACTGTGAAGTAATTTCGACCACCTGGGGATCTCTAACGTGCGCTCACATCGCACAGCCCATTGTCGGCGTTGTGGTTGCCTGGCTTTTTGAGGTAATTTTAGACTTGTCGAGAAAACAGCATTAAGGCATGAAAAAACGGCCAGTTTAAACAAACAGAATAAATGCGTCTGTCATTCTTTCCAACAATAAAAACAACAACAACAACAATAACGAAAAAAGCGTACCCGTTCTATTCCTCTGAGTCTTATACACAATGTTTTTGGGTTCCGAGTTCAGGTGAAGAGGATCGGCTACACGGCAGCCAAGAACATTGAACGTAGCACAGCAGTGCCATCAGCCTCGTCAAGGGTTTTCTACTGGTCTGTGTTGTTTTGTAGTGCTTAACGTGCGTTCTTTAACGTGCAGGGGTTTTCTACTAAATTAGCATATGTCAAAATCCCGAGTGCTGCCATTGGTATTGTCATTACCATGAAATATCTGCTACAATATAAAATATTTATTATATTTTCCTGAAGTAAATTTCCTAGGCAGTTTAATTTTCTTCCCAACCTTGTAGCATTGCACACAGAAGTAGCAAAAATTAGTTGTGGTTTAACTCTGGATAACCCTAACTGAATTGTGAAAGCAACGGCAGAAGCTTCTTTTGCCCGCTACATTATTCCCATATCACGCCCTATCAGTGTAAGGTGCTACATTATTGGGGACACTTAAGCTCATTCTTTTAGGGTTTGACGTGAAAGCGCAAGTTACCAGTCTGCTTCTTCTTCTTCTGCTCCCCTTCTTCCTCGTCCTTGGCTGTTCAAGGTGAAGCGTGGCCTCCGCTGGGACCACGTGACTGCTCGAAACCTGGCGCAGTATTGCTGTCGCAATAAAAAAGAAAGCTACTGCGGGGTTTCATGCACCTCATGCATTCATTAGAATTTTCATGCAGTCATTAGAATTGAACTATATAGTGAGACGACTGCAAGCCACGCATCTATGGGGCTTTTGTCACAGTGCATGAGTATTGGTTCACGCCTCTGCTGCTGACTGTGGAGATTGTACGGCTGCTCAGCTGCTTGAGAGTAGTACAAGCTGGAGTGTTTTATCGATGATAGCGTGGTCACCTGACAAATAATAAACCAATATTTTCGCCACCAAGGAATTTATATCGAGTTTTTAGCTAATAAAAGACATGACACCAACTTAAGCTCCTCCTCTCGGGACATGATGCGACCGCATTAACGCTTCCCGCCCGCTGCTCCCCTTGCGGTTTCTCGTTGGCGTATGTACATCTAGTGCCTCTTCGTGCTTAATTACCAGTCATTTAACTTGCGCCTCTATCTGGCCCGTCCTTCATAGCATACAGTCCTACGCTACCACGCATTCTGGCTAATGGTCGTAAGCGACCAACCGACATCTATATAAAGCGCTGCTTTAACCGAGAAGTAGAGACGTGAATGTGTTGCCGAAGTGCTGCGAGCCTGACTCCGCATCCAAGAGCACTGGAAAGTTTATTCTAATACCACCTTCCCACCTCAAATGTGCAACCCGCGTTGGAAGCTTTTCACAGCTTCGCGATATCACTTGGTCTCGCTAGGGTGCACATCCCATCGTGGAATCAGTGCTTGGCCGCTCAGCCTGCCAACTGCAAACTGGCGTGGTTATCTCTCACAACACCGACCACGCCGGATTCACTCCAGAACGCTGCCGAATTAATAGAGTAGCTTGGCTCGCCAAAAACGCTGTGTAAAACAAACTGAAAATTCAATAAGGCACCCGCGTTTAGATGCAGGCGAAATGCAAGGTACCCGTGTACTTTGCGACATCAGTGCACATTAAGCAATCCCAACTGGTCAAAATATTCTTCAGTGCTCTATATACTATGGAGTTCCTCATAGTCCGAGCTGCTTTTGTGCGCTAAATACTATAAACAACGAAAAAAACAAATCAAAATATTGTTTTTTCATCCATTCATTGGTCTACAGATTTGTGTCTGGCGCATGATAGCCTGAGCCGCTTATGCGCCAATAAACCCAATACAATACAATACAATACAATTGGTTAACAGATAGAGTCGTAGCCATAGTGCCTTGGCTCCAGCGAAGAAACGTATAGAGTATGGGGTTTTAAAGTTTGGAATAAATTGAAAGATTGAATTTTCACTTTTGTTTCGCTTTTTCTCTCATCGTCTATAAGCTGGGCGCACGATGCAAGAGCAGGAGGAGGAATTAACTGACTTACAAGCATGAACGGTCGCCTTGAATAATGATCCGACGGCTTCAGTGGCAGCTCGGTTAAAAGGAGCGGAGCAAGAAGGTAATATTCTGCGTGCAGGATTACCTTACTGCTTTCTACATGACGAGAAGTGTTGTAATCGCTCAGTTTAGCTTGTGAGTGTTGTTTCTTTTGGGTAGCTACATTCACGTAAATATTCGCATCACATGCAGTATCCTGCTGCTTTTATTTCTCTTGGTTCTAACACACATGCTCGCAACTGCCAATGTGACTGCTAAATGAAATAATACTTTCGGGGTGATTCCTGTGATGCCAAGATTTCCTGTCGCATGAAACGCAATAAGAAGGTAATTTTGTATGCTGAATGCTTAAAAGTGAACCATTTGAACAATGCTGGACAGACGACCTTTGGGACTATCAGTGCGAAGCGAGTTTTACTCCTTCTTTCTGTGTCCTATAGCGGGATTCTCTAAAAAAAAAAGAAAAAGAAAACCGCCTTCTTTTATAACTCTAGAGTTCGTTATGTGCACATGTGATCGGTTTCCGATGAGCGCAGCTCCAGAACATGTACTTGCCAAAAAAGAGACATGTACAGTAGAACAAAATCATCATCATCATCATCGTCATCATCACCAAGTGGTTTTATTTGGAATAATCAAATTAAGGAAGGAAAAGATTTGTGCTAGTCGCGGCGTCTGCCACCGTGCTCGAAAACACCGGAACTGATGTGGCGGAAACGGTGACAGTGGCTGCACAGTGAGCGGAAGTAAAAGAGGGGAGCGATAGGTAGATATGGCAGGTTAGGGCTATGGTGATAACATTACAAGAAAAAGTCAGCATAAGAACACGACGCCCGCGATATTCTTAGCAGTGCAGGAGCAAGTGCAACGCCAAAATGGCGTGAACTATTACTCAAAGCGAGGTTAGCGTGGTCAGGAAGCACACAAGCAAGGGCGCATGGCTCGTGCGGTGTCCTTTTCTCGCTCTGGGCGGAAGTTTTTCCGTGATGTATCACCACGAGCCATCGCCAAGCGTTCTGTTTTGCTTCAACTAATAGGTGTGTCCTTATTAGGGGTGAACAAACCCGATGTCATTCGACCAACTTGACTAAACCTTCATTGCGTTTCATTCTTTCTTCCTGTGGGAGGTTGAAGCGGGTGCAGAATTCAAGGCCTACATTCTCGTTCTCTTAACCGTATAACTGGCTAACCCCACCCGTCCTCTCCGCGGGGCTTTGATTTGGCAACGTAATCAGCATAGGTGGCAATAATGTAGCCACATTACTCGAACGAGCGCCCGTAGGTAAGACGCTAGTCTTGAGGAATGGAACTGTGATCTTCCCCTTTGAAAACTGGTTCTCTGTAATAATAACTGAGTGTTACTGTTGTTTTGTCGCATTCGCGGGTGGGCATGCAGGAGGCAGTACTTCGAAATACTCATGACAGCTCATCTAAATGTGCGATATTACAGCGAAGCTTGGCGGCTATTTCTTTTTTATTTTCAGTCAGTCACGAGACATTTTTTGTATTTCGGGGACTTTCGTTAGAGCTTGGAAAAAGATACACGTGAAGATTTGTTTATCGGAAATGAATAGAATGGGGATTTCAGAAGAGGCTCTCCAACTTTGCGAACCGCATTTTTTGTCTAAAGGCAATAGTTAGTTAGAAACACTATCGGAATTGCTAAATAGTTTCAAAATAAAATAAAATAAAATATTGCCTGTGTTGCGCCAGATGGCTGACAGCTGTATACAAGTGGTTTTTCTGACCTTCCTCAAGTGTTTTTTAACCCGGCAAAAGTTTGCTTGGACACCCTGTATACTCTGAAGTCTTTTGTGTAAGACTTGGGGGATTATCTCGTGGCGTTAGGGCGAGGTTCGAATTCGGTTTTAATGAAGATGCCTTCATCCTGATGATGTGCCTTCGAGTCTGAGGGCGAACTATTATTACAGGGAATTTAGTCAGGTTGCAGTTATCGGGGAGTCATGCTAGTCTATTAGGAACAAGCCTGCCAATCATATTGTTTTGTAGCACCTGCCTTGGGTGCACAAATTCTGTTGTGTGTCTGTGGGAAACTTGGACTCATGGTGTTTGTAGAGTTGCAAAGGTGGTGAAAAGCTCGCGATCCCTGTGGAGTTTCTGATGTAGTTCTTCTTCGTGTTGGTGTGGAGTGGTATTTAAGGGCTAATGAATGACCCTTGACATTCTTGGTTACATGGTTGTCACTGATTTCATGCTTTCGAAGGTTTCTCTCCTTCGGCAATGGTGCGCGTGTACTGAGGCGATGGCAGGCGCGTGTGCCGTAGCCCAGTACTGAGACAGCTTCTCAGCCCATATCTGTAAAATTCGGCCCCTGATTTAGGACGGTCGTCGTTGGAGCGTTGTACGTGGCAACATTTTCCATTAACATTGGCAGCCTTTAGCGTGCTTTTCTAGCATCTATCGGATGTCGGTGTACTTGGAGAAAAAATAAGCACATATGAATACCTTTTCAGACTGAACATGTAAATGGAGAGTTGCACGCAAGGTCAATCAGGAACAGTTTGTTCCATTAGGATCTAGCGGGGGTGGCTGATTTAATGTGATTGATAACGGACACATATTTTAACCTATGTCTCATAACTTACATTTGGCCAGCATATACTCTGGCTTTCAGACTTCGAATGCAACAATGCTGCGATGTGCCTAATAGAGTGTTGGAAGCACACTTTCATGGTGTGCTGTAAGTATAAATTACACGAAGCATTTGTTTGTGCAGAGCTCGCTTAGGCAGTAAAACTTCTTGAGACACTTAAACCCTTAAAAGCGATAAGGCGAAAACATTGAGGCTGGCTCTACTGCAGTGTTTATTTGACAGAGCCACGTCAATCACACAGTGCAGGACAACGGCTTTTTCTGTGCTGGAGCTACATTCGGTAGTGATGGTGCGCTCTCCTTGCGGTGCGTGGTATTCTTAGCTGGTGGCAGATGGCTTGCGCCACGCTCTCTCCTGGAGACCGAGGTGAACGCGTCGTCGTTGCGTCCTACGTTGCCATGGAGACGGCAGGAATGCTAGACAAGTAGAACTACACTCGCGGACAACTTTCTGTTGCAATGGAGCCAAAGGTACGGGGGCGGGGCTTTCCTAACTGTGTTATTACGCCATGTAGTTTCGAGTACCTGGAGCAAATGCTTGTTCATGTTTCCTTGGCTCCCACTAAGCAGGCACGTGTTTTATTACGCCGCTGATGGTTTACGAAGATAAAGTCGCGACTAATAGACACCGTGCACGATGTACGCTGCCAAAAACAGGCGCTCGTTACGAACGCGTTAGAAACGCGCGCAGAAATTGGCGATATAAGCTGCAGACGCATCTCACCAGGCCCCGCGTACGCTGCTTGCGCTTTGCGAGATTGCCGACAGGCCGCGCAGCCATTGACATGAATGCTGCGTAATAAACTCCCGCTGTTCTGGCTAGTACTATAGAATAAGCCTGGTACAATAATAAGGTTAATAGTTCCGTAATGGTATAACATTCCAGAGCATTTCCTGCGAAATTTCTGGAGGCACTATTATCTTGTGCGGAGCGAGCTGGTGCGTTTCGACTAGTAGCTTTGACCACATTGCCACAGAAAGTTGTCCTCGAGTTTAAGGTGTGATTCTCACGCGCCCGGCGTGCGTCACGTTGATCTTGAGCACGGCCGTAAGAAAATACTTTAAGATAGACATAGCAAGGTATTGCGAAATTATCAACCTTGTCTATCCAGCACCTGACTTCCTATCCCACATTGAAACATTAAAGGCATTGATCAAATTTTAATCATCCTACTTTAGTCAAACAAGACTGAGGGTTGTTATTCAAATATTGTATATATTTATATATTTAGTGCAATAAAGAAACCTCGCCGTGGCGTAGTCTTTAACGCACTCGGCTGGGGATCGGAGGTGTAGCAGTTCAATTCCCTGAGGGGGATGATTTTTTTCCTTAAATGTTAGACAGAACCCCACCCATATTCCGCGGCATCTCGCTGACAGATCTCGCCTACGCGAGACATATCGCCTTGAGCCAATAAGGCTTCGGGTGAAAATAGTTTGGCTTTGCTTAACACATGCTATAATTTCCGGGCCTAGATTTCTCTCATTTATTTTCTTACTGTGAAAAGATTGGGCCTTATACTGTCTTTTATAAATTTTGAACTCTGCACTGAGTTGCTTGAACAAAATCAGAACCGTTTTGCCTCGAACAGTAATCAATAATTTTAATTTTTGTTAACTCGTTGGGAGCTCGTGAAAGGACAACTGCTAGTACTAGTTGTTTTGCTAGACCCTACTTCATAGTCACGATGTGCCATTGTAAGCGGAGTAAGTACCGACGAGTGTTGAGATTTTATTCAGATCCATTTTTCTCGACTGGTCAGCAGATATGAGCCTACTGGATAATGACTACTAGTACAAAGGTGTAGCATTAAGTATTCGGCCTGCAAACACTACGGTGACCAATTATTTCTTGACTTGTACATGCTGCTGCCGGAGGGGTGTCAGAACTGCACAGTAGTAGTCCAAGGTATAAGATAGGAAAGACGTTTATTGCTCTAGAAAGGTCTTGTGTTAGTAGCAGACGAGAAAGAAGAGGTCCATAGTCCAAGGTTTGTCTTCTGGCAGTAAGAATGATTACATTCCTTAGCGCGCGGCATACTTTGACGTAATTACGCGCTTTGTTGAACCAAAAGAGCGCAACAAGGTCTTTCGTCAGGCTCGACTTTATGAACTTCATGACAATGCCCTCGGTGGGATGTCGAGTTCAGTGACCGTGGGTATTAGTGCTTAAAACTTGACGAAGGGGGCTGGAGATCTATGAAAAATTGGGAATGATTTCCGTCAAATAGGCGATCACCCGGAAAATTCCTATATTTCTTTTTTCTTTAGGGAAATAAGCATAGATTCGATGACTAACAGTTTTTTTGAATCTCGAACAATTTCCCGAGATCTCAGTCTGTTCCGAAATGAACCTGTAGAAGTCAAACCTAGCTAGAGCATTTTGTTGTTGTACTTTGGATTGCTGGCTCGAGTGGCCATCAATGCATTCCTTAGATCGTTCGCATGTTCTTGAAGTTGTAATGTCACAATCCTGCCGTCTAAATTAGTTACCACAGGCGTGCAGTGTATTTATCATGATTATTACGGGTTACGCTCGCGCTTCGTGCCCCTCCTGTTCGGGCAGATTAATTGTAAAAAAAAAGCGGTACAGAGCATGTTTGGTGTCATGAACAGAAAAAAAAAACGTGGCACCCTTCAGGGAGCCCGCAACTAGAAAATGTCTCCAAGCTGTTTATGCTGTCTTTTGACAGCTTCGACATGATTGCGAGGGTTGAAGCACTTGCGGACGTTCCCATCTTTCTTGTGGACGTTCACAATTTGTTCTCAGGACTACTCTGTTCTATTCGGTTATGATGTTTTCTACCATGAACTGAAATTCAGATTTCATCTTGTTTTTTATTATGCTGCATTGCCGGCGTGGAGCTGACATCGTAGCGGCTATTCCTGCTTTCGGTTCTACGAAGCGTACTTGAGAGGATTTCTCAATGTCTTTGAACATGTAATAAAGGTTTTGGAGCTCAGTATGAGTAGTTTGCGATTCTGTGAATTCGGCTGCACCCGTTATCTGGTGGTGCCGTGCTTGTGTCAGATAAAAGTATTGAATGCTGCGGCTCGCAAGGTTAGCTGCAGTTACTGGCAGATGATGACGAACTTGAAAGCACGCGTTAGTTCAGCAGTTGGGCATTTAGAGAATTGCACCTGATGCTCAGCGTCAATGGGGTGCTCCGGCCGCTGTATGTCGTCAATCGTGCATGTGTTGCTCCATGCCTGGGTGCATATGAGATTTGATGATTTGATTCATTGATATCCCTAGTAGCACGGCATTTTTGAACAATGTTATAAAGGTTTTGTACGGTTCTAGCAACCTTTTTATAAAATTGCAACGTTGTGACATTGTTAAAAACCAGCAAAAACGCTACTTGCTGGTTAAACACATACATAACATTCAAACTAAACATTATTGTTTTCGCTGCATACCCAATATTTATTTATATGAAGTCCAAGTTATAACTAATAAGCATCATTAGAAATTATGCTGCTACAACTTCCCATTCATACTATCAGCATATTAAAGATCTGTGTCCAAGAACATCTCTCACTATTTTTTTGGTAATGTGAAGATAACTTTGCAGTTGCATATATCAGATGGCGATTGCCACAAACTGCATGTGCGGCCGGAATATTTCACTAAACATTGCACGTTAGTCTATCCACTTATATTAAATGCTCATCACTCTATCCACCACTAGGATTTATTGATATATTTCAGTGTTGGCTGTTCAGTCTGAGTTCTTGCTATTTGTTACCATTGCTATTTGGTACAGGTGAGTGTGAGGGTACAAGTTAGCTGTGTATTTTAACGCGTGCCGCCCTTATACTTTGCTCATTGCAAAGTGGTGATTGAAGTTAATGGTTCCAAATGAGCGGGCCTGGGATCGTAAGGGTATTTTACCATTTCATCAAAAATCACATTTGCGTTGTTTAAATACTTAATTAAGGTTAGGCAAATTTTGTTCCAACGTTTATTTCGAACCTTTTCAAACAGAAAATGGAAGCTAAGAACCAGGTATAAATATTCGTACGTAACGATGGTAACGTTTTGGGGCTCTTTTAGATAGAGTTCACGTCAAAACAGATCTATTGCTTGAAACCGATGCTGCGATCCTTCAGTAAAACCGTGTCGAACCTTTCTCGTGTGCAAAAACGTTGAAGCTCCCGGGAAAAGAATTACAATCGTTCAACGCTGCTGAACCAAATATTGAACGAAAGTATTAGCTGCGGGTGACCGAGCGTTCTTCTTCTTCTTCTCTTTTTTCTTCTTCCTCAGCCCACATATAAAGCCCCGCTTTAACGAAGCCTTATGAACGTGCCTTAGTGGCCTATAGGGGCAACGTGAATTACAGGGTCCTAGCAGGCTGATTCTGATATAACCGCCCCATGTGAAACGAGAGACCCAAGATGGCAGCTCCTGCCAACTGAGCCGCGGCTCCGCTAGTTCAAATCAAACGAAACTTGGAATCGAGATACTGCTGCGTATTTCCTCAGTGCAGGAAGTAGGGCTGCGTATAAGGATCCTATAATGTATTGCCCATTGCCGCCCGCACTCTATGGCACTGGGTGGGAAAAACCACGCGCGCGCGTGTTGATCACGATCTCTCAAAACACACGCGTGAACCGGACGCCCCTCACGTACGGCGGCACGCTCGGCCTAACGATGGATGATGAAAGCGGTGCAGGAGACGGCGTGAGACTGCCGCGAGCGGTTACTCAAGGCCGCACAGTAGTAGATGCAAGGGAACTTCCACTTCTTTCGCCTCTTCAAACTTCTCCTACCGCTGCTTTATGGCACTGGGAGGTGTCTCTGCAGCCCGTATGAAAATGGAAGTAGAGGAGGAGAGGGCCCATGAGAAAGAGCAGTCGTTTCTCTTCAATGACATGCGACCCACGCTTTTTAAGGCCGCAGGCTTCACGGCTCTCAGCGCTCTACCGGGGACACTGTTTCCTTTCGTCACCTTTTGTCGATTTCCGTTATCATTTCCGCACTCTCTAGTGCTTATCAAATTAGATGTATTTTTGCTTTTGATTAAGCGTTGGGTGTGAATGATGCTGGGCGCCGTGAAAAAAAAAGTGTCGAGTTGCGAGGTTGGAGTAGTGTTTTCAAGCTCCAGAAAGAAAGAATGAGTCACTTTCTTTAGGCCATTTACCGAAATGGAAAATAGGTGTTAAGGAGACATTATTAACAATCCCTTTCAATTTGAATCTATAGTATATTATTTTTCGCTCTTTCTAGCTGCGGTGACTTCCGTTTGAAAAGTTTAGATATGTTTATCGATAAGAAAATTATTAGTAGAGATGAGACTCCTCCACTCTCTCCCACTTCCCCCCGCGAGTCGATTCAAAGCCGAGACAATAGGGCCAAAAAGGACTGCATGTCAATATATTCTAGGCACTATAGCATGTCAAACGTCTGGAAGTGATTTGCGGCGCATAGTTTCGGCATTTGCTAGTTTGGGATGTATAAAATAAATTGCCCTGCCCGCACCGGGCACACTTTAGACTGAAAAAAACTACCTTAACGCAAACAGGCAACTGGCTGAAGCAGCCTGTGGTGGCAAAGCTTGCATTTAATTTCTTTCCTTGTGCCAGATTCCTGCTTTTTTTCCCTTCTGCTAGAAGAACCAAGTTTACACTTGGTTCTTCAGCACAAAGATAGAAACAAAGTCTCACTACTTCACGGACCATCGCAGCGTATTCATTGGCAGAAATAAAAACGAAACCACAAATTAAACATGTGCTTAACCGTGCGTTTAATCACAATTTCGGCCACAGGCATAACCAAGCACAAGAAGCTTCCGCTTCAAATTAGGTTTAACCAGAATTAAACCACAGCAAATGTTTTTCAGGTTTTGGACGCAGCGAAATGGTGACAGCTCATGGATGGTTAAACATGTAAAGAAAAAAATAAGAAGAGAAGTTTGAGCACGGTGCCAGTTGAAAGCATAGGTAATACAATGGTTCCAATGGCTGCCCAGGGCGTCGACACGCTAAGTATGTTATTTTTGGCAAAATAAAGGTCTTACACTAGATATTATACAAAACTACGTCACCAACTACTACTCCTATTGCTACTGCTATCCCTGCTATTACGTTTGCTGCTCTATTACTAATACTAGTTCTACTACAGTTATTTACACTATTACGACTACTTATACGACTACTCCTATGACTACTTCTATGACTACTACAACTACTATTACTACTACTGTTATCACTACTAGTATGCTACTGCTACTGCTACTACTGCTGCTGCTACTATTGCTACTGTACTGCTTCAACTGATGCTGCTGCTGCTGCTATTGCTACTATACTGCTTCAACTGATGCCGCTGCTAGTACTACTACTACTACTACTACATCAAGAACTACTACTACTACTACTACTACTGCTACTATTGCTGCTGCTACCACGACAATTACTGCTACCACTACTACTACTACTACTTCTACTACTACGGCTACTACTACTACTACTAATGCTATTGCTGCTGCTGCTACTACTACTATTACTACTACTACTACTACATGCTCGGCCGGTAAAATTTAGCAGAATAAAGGTCTTATACTACTTATTCTACTCAAACTACAGTCACATCAACTGCTACTATTTCTACTACTACCACTACTGCAATTCTTGCTGCTCTATTGCTACTACTACTACTCCTACTACTACTGTTACTTCTGCTGCTAATATAACCACTACTACTACTTCTACTGCTACTACAAAAACTACTGCTGCCTTTACTGCCAATACTGCTGCTACTACATTGCCAATACTGCTGCTGCTGCTGTCACTACTACTACGACTACTGCTAGTACTACTGCTGCTACTACTACTACTACTACTATATTACAAATACTACTTCTAGTACTACTGCTACTACTACTACCATTACTACTACACTACTATTACTACCGCTAGTACTATACTGCTACTACTACTACTACTACTACTACTACTACTACTACTACTACTACTACTACTACTACTACTGTTACATGCTCGGCCGGCAAGATATAGCAGAATAAAGGTCTTATACTACTTATTCTGCTCAAACTATAGTAACAACTGCTACTATTTCTACTACTACCACTACTGCTATTCTTGCTGCTCTATTGCTACTACTACTACTCCTACTACTACTGCTACTTCTGCTACTAAGATCCCCACTACTACTACTTCTACTGCTACTACAAAAACTACTGCTGCTACTACTACTACTACTACTACTACTATTACTGCAAGCATAATATTACTACTGCTGCTACTGCCAATGCTGCTGCTGCTGCTGCTGTAACTACTACTACAAGTGCTACTACTACTACTACAACTACTAGTGTCATTACTACCAGTACTACCACTACTACTAAGTGAAGCTCGAAGGAACCTTCGCGCGAGGCATTGCTCAGGTAATTAGAACGTAAAAATGTTTCCGAAAATGGCCAGTGTAGGGCTTAGGTGCTAGCGCAATAGCGCATCATTCTCCTGCCTTTATCTGTCATTAAAGTTTGTCTGTTGCCAGTCTCCTTGAATGTTGTCTGAAGGTCCTGAGTGCTTGCATTGGAGACTGCACATCTTCTAGCCATTGTCAATGAGTGGTACATTGGCACATACAAATAAAGTCCTTTAGCCTTTTTAGCAGCAGAGTAGAGTACACCTAGGCATGCAACAATGTCCGAATGGCGCCTAAGCTAGCGCTTGGGCGCTTCTTGGAAGTATCTTGAAGTAGAGGGTAGCGAACCTCGACCTGCGAGTCAACAGTCTATTGTAAATGTCACTCCGAAGCATACACTGCTGGCGTAGATGTGTACTTAGATCAAGTTTGCCTATTTGGCATTCCTTAACGCTTCAGTAACAACTGCAGCGTGGAACCACTTTCTGCATTTCGCGCAGCTTGAAACGCTGCCATCGCAGCTGGGTATCTGAACATAAATGCTGTGGATTCCACCCGCCGTGTTTTTGAGCGTGCTCAGTTATTAATAGCGACGGCATATAAATTGCCTATAGTGGTTGTGTTTTGCTCTCTGTGCTCCTCAAAATTTTGTTTTATTGCGGAAGAAATACTACGCCAGGTTGCTGCCCGTCGCGTAGTCCGTGGCATCAGTCACGAACGATCTTGAACAGCTGCGAAGAAGAAGAAGAAGAAGAAGAAGAAGAAGAAGAAGAAGAAGAAGAAGAAGAAGAAGAAGAAGAAGAAGAAGAAGAAGAAGAAGAAGAAGAACGTTCGGTCAGCGTTGAACTCTTCAATTTTTTTGGTTTATTGTGACGCTTATGTTTAACGGACGGAACTAGTGGCCAATTTGTCACACGGCTGCAGCTGAGCACGTCCGGGCCATTTGCTGTCTTCACCACATATTCTAGGTTTGATGACTTCCTGTACGCGATAGGTTGCTGCAGTGGCGACTGTGGCCACGCTTCGATAAAGAGGGCTGCTAGGCCAGATCGACGTCGCCGATTAATGCGGCTTTCGAAATCTGGCCGACAGGCAAGCAGAGCGCCCGGTTGTGAAGAGGCTGGTCGCAGTCGGTGCACAGGAATGCCCTCAGGTACGTTACGTGTATTTTCGCATGTACGACACAAGAGCCAATAGCTGCAGTCTTCGCCGAAATCCGGCGAGATAGGGGCTGTGACAAAGGCAGAGCTGGCTTCTCACTGCCGAGACAGTTTCTGTTTTTCTCATTTCCCTCAATGAGGTGGCGCTGTCATACATTCGAAGCCACAACGTATAATGCCCATAGCTGTTGCAACAGCATTGCCCATGATTGCATAGCTGCTGAAAGCAATGAGAAGATACTCTGTTGCGGGCTGTAAACATAACAAGCCCGCTAGTGTAGTCCCGTGCGCGACCGGAGGCAGCAGCTTTTACAGTTGTGTACTGCGCTGCTATGTAGCACGCATTACATACGGAGCGCAAACAGTCCGTGCACGTGGAGGGTGCTGAGCGACGTGACGCATGTTACTCCATGCGCGCTTGGTGTAAAACGCGCAGCCCGTGAGAGCGCTGAATTCAACGTGGCCGAGGTGGCGACAGGAAGGGCATGTTGTAAAGGCTGATTAAGCTCTTCAACGCCAAGCAGTCTCCGAAGCCATCACCCAACGATCTCAAGCGAGCTAATCGAAGGAATTACTTCCAAATGCGCGCGTAGCCAAAATTAACGACAACTACCCAACACAAATTGCAACGACCCAACGGAAATTGCTAATCAGCGGGAATTTGTTCTTAAAAGAGAATTCCTGCCAATTAGAACAACCAAGGTCAACATACCCGCAAAAAGCACATGCAAGACCGTGTAACGACATTGTGGATTGGTCACAATGGTCTTGAAAAAAAAGTGTGTTTGTAATTGACCATATTACGGGAAGCGAAAGGGGAAAGGAAGGGGTGATAACCAAAAAGGTGTTGTACCATACACCTGAAGGTAGGGGGCAGAGGCGACAGAAAAGAGACAGACAGAAGCTTGTACAAAGTTTAGTGGGTGGGAATTCTTTGCGAGCCGGTAACTATGAAGTTCTTGCTCGTTGTTTGCAAGCATCACCCGTAGAAAAAAACATGGACTGCCCATATAAAGAGCTTGTTATCTTGAAACGCTGAGCTTGAGGGTCGGGCCTCTTAAACACTACTGTAGCGGAGCACCCGGGTTCTAATCCAAAAGCTGGCGGCCTTGACTCAATGAAGGCAAAGTGGAGAGGCGTCCGTTTTCTGTGCGATGGAAATGCACGTTAAAGATCCCCAGGTGGTCGAAATTACTTTGTAGCCCTCTGCTAAGGCACATCTTTTCCCTTTCATTCGCCCCTTCCTTCCTGTATGGCGTGGTTGAGGCGTCCGCAGAAAAACGCATGACAGATACTGCGCCCTTACTGATCAATAAACCAACCAATCAACGGAGAGGCAGCAACGTCTTGTGCGATGCCAGCGAACGTTAAAGGGTCCCAGATGGCCGAAAGTAGTCCTTAGCCATTCGTACCTCTCTCTCTCTCTTGCTATATATATATATATATATTCTACTGGTAGGGACCATTTAAACGATAAACGACTTGATAATTTTAAGTTCAATTTTTATTCACCTGTGTCTACCTGACAGCAATTAAAGGTCAGAAATTTGTATATAGCAATTATACTTGACATATGCTATCCAAAGGCATATGACTTTATTATGTAGTGTATAGGTAGCTTTTTAATTGCGAACTAATTAAACACATTCAAGACTTAGAATTTCTACAATAAAATTATTATCGAAATAAGCCGTCCAACGATATATGTTCTGATGATGTACCGTAAAGCTCAATACTGAATGCCGATAAACCAATCACTGCAATTATTTACCTCGTGTAACTAAGCAAACGGGCCTTTAGCCATGTGGTCATGTACCTGTAACCATTGCACAATACATTAAGTGAGACGTCGCTAGGCAGGCTAAACACGCCCAAGTTTGACCTTGGTTGATCTTGAAGGTCATGACGGTGACATTCAAGTGGTCTCCGGGTTCCCAGATGAAATAGTATAGCTTTGCTCTGAAAATTTGCAGGCAGATCAAAGCCTGATTTCCTGCTAATTGAATGCTGGCCAGCGAACGCATAGTTTAGAGAAACGTCGTGCTTCCGCAAACTATTGAACAGAAACAACCGCCAGCGTCTTCAGTCCAGTCGTCGCTACAGCGGTTATGAACTTGACGCCGGCTTCTGAAGGTCGCTACGAATAATGACGCTTGCGCCACTTGGCGGGGGTCTAAGCGAACTTTCCTTGATCCGCTCCACACGTCTGAATCTACCCTCAACGAACAATTTCCCGCTGTCGCCATGATTTATAGAGTGCTTAAGCACAGAACGGCTGCCTCTCTGAGACTTCGCCATTTACGATGAGACGATAGCATTCATGAAGAGGTCTAACAGCGTGACTAGTTAATTGTATGTCGTTTATTACAAATAGCTTTGGTCAGCAGTAGAGCAAGGGTCATATATGACGTCAAAACGCTTTTTAACCCCCTCTATCACCCGTCATGCAACTCTGCCCCCCCCCCCCCCCTTCCACACACACACACACGCGGTTCGAGATGTTAAAGAGGTGGCTCACGCCTGAACCCGTGTTTCATTGTCCTACCGAAGGTAACGGGGTCCACCTTCAGCCACGTGGCCTGGCTTACTTCACGATAACATGTCTTCTCCTTTCTTGACATATATAATCGTTACCGCCTCAGGCGTCTTGTATATCCCTCGGCACACCGCAAAATCGCGTTATCGCGTTAACGCGAGATTCTGTGGCGCCAGCTTCAGACTCGCACATTTCCCACTCCTGCCTTGTGCCACCTCATCCACCCAACTATCTTCGTTTGCAGCTTGTGATTTGTTCCCGGTCAGAGTGAACCTTGACCACATCAATTTGGGTTGTGTTCACCCCCTTCCACCTAAATTACTCATTATTCATTCAAAAGAGCAGTAAGAGGCTGCCCTGCGCAGCCCAGTGCCTTGTCTTCACGACCAGATCCTGGATTGGGTTCAGAGGTAACGGAGGCCTCCCAGCGTTGATCCTCGCTACCTAGCTGCAGGATTATTTTCGAACGAAACGTTCGCCCTCTCGTTCTACTTGAAGCCGCTAGCCTGCAATTTAAAAGCCAAGCCGACGCACAGTGACCAAGCACTATGTTCTGAATGGTGAAGAGCTCCATTTAAGCAGTGTTTTCTCACGGAAGCGCTTTCATTAAACGAAGTAATCAGCCCATGTTCATCAGTTCGATTGCGTCAAATTTCAGGCGGAAACTGGCCTTTTACAGTTCACCCTTGAATTCGTCGGCTGGAGTTGTTTTCAGTCGGGCCTCGTGGCGAATCGTCGGTCTTCTTGCTCTCAAGCATAACAAGGTCAGCTTGAATAAAAATGTTTGTCATGTGTTCAATGAGCGTGGTGGCACTCTCTCTTTTGACTTTTGCTATCTCCAGTGCACATTAATTTCAGCGTTCTTTCTCTGGCTCCCCTACTGAAAATATTGTATGAGGCAATGACGTCACATTTTCTCACACAATTTCACTCAATTCACATAACAAATCACATGCAACTCGCATATAATTGCATAAGGTCTCGTAATTTCTTGCACATTATCATAAATTATGTAAGATATTTTATGATAATGATGTGCAGGTCGCTAACAACTCTCTGCAGGAACCGCACAGGTGGTGAAGAAGGTCTCATAATTCTCGAACCACGCATTGGCAGGATCTTGCAGTGCGAAGCGAACGTCGTTCGGCTTGCGCTCACCGTCCCATAATAGTTGAAGCCTGTCACACTGTTAAAAACTGACCGACCATTATTCAACGTCCTCAAATCAGGATACTTCCAGATTACTGAAATGTCTGCCTGCCCGGGTTGCGAATTGCCAAACCATATCCCGCAGAAGAATTCGAGCAGATGACGCCCTGGCACGTGATTTTGTGGCGTGATCGCGTGGCGCTTGTTTTGTCGCCATGTGAAGCACAAAAAGAGGAAATGTTCTCAAAAGGAATAAGAGCGCATTTAAAGCCAGCCGTTCGTGTCGTTTTGTGGCATATTGCAACATGATCTCCAAACTGGATGCAATTTGTTCATTGTTGCGAAAGGCTGGTGTGAATTGCAAGCATTAATATGCCAATGGTTAGCGTCCAGAAATTTTATAGATTGCTTTCGGGTTTCATCTGGGGTTCGATTTGGGAGAGAAGGAGGCTTACAAATTTGCTTCGCTCGGTTAAAAGTGGAGAACTTGGTTTGGCCCATTTATTTTTACGACATATAATATCAAGGTTTATGTTCTTACTTGACAAAACCGACCCTTTTCTGTGTATGGTTTTCCACGTTAGACTGAGCCATGAATTAACCGAGTTTTTGGTGTTTTCTAGCAATATCAAATGCCGAAGACTGAGTGTTTATGCGCGAGGTTGTGACTTCATTTAACCTTTTAAGAGGGACTCTCAATGAAATACCTAAGTGTTGTCACCCCAAAGCATCTGTATAAGGACCTGCTTGATGTAATGATGCCAGTGCCCGTGTATCGATCATTACACTGTGGAGGGGAACGTAAGGATGTCTTAAAAAGAGTGAAAAAGATGCCAGTACGGTCGTCAGCAAAAATGTTTTTATTCCTATTACACAGTGGTACATTACCTGTCAAACCGTAATTGAGGGAAAATGGTGTCTGTCCCGTGGTCGGTGAACTGCTTGATTTTCCATAAACCGGAAACCATAGACCACATTTTCCTTGACTGCTGGGATGCAGTCTTTCTGTGGGATATCTTGCAGAGGACTTTAAAAAGTGCTTGCCAATTCACCATATGGTACACGGTTCCAGCTTCTCCATAATCAAGGGGATGTGTAATATTACTCATTTATGTTGCTTTGCCTCCACAGTGTATGGAAAACGAGAATGGCTGAGAGACAAGCGGACGTGGATGCTCGCTTCGCGAGGGAGTATTTCATTGAGAGTATTAACAACCTGACCGCCATATATAATGCCCAAAGAGAGAAATCTGAATGGTTGCCAGTTTTGATGTAGCTGGCTAACCTAAAGCGTTTTTTAAACTTTTTGACGCTTTACGTTTTGCTAGAGCTCTTCGTGGTATTACACTTCGACTTTGCCCCTCTATAATGTTCATTGTTACCAAGAAATAAAGGAAAAAAGAAGCTTCTGTGGCGTATTGTATGAATACGTAATAGTACTTATCTTTGCACTCAAGACATCTGTTCGAATCCCCTGCGTGTATTTTTTTTTTCTGTTCTTTTTTACAATTCACAACATTAAAATACATTACTAACAACTTTCCTGGGGTGTATTCCCGTTTAGGCTACATTATGTGATGCTTTTCATTTTTATTAGCCGAAAACCAGCCGTGAATAGAGCCACGAGGTGATGGTATGAGAACAGTTAACACTATGCAATTACCTTCACCGTAATCATTTGCTGTCTTTAGTGAGTGTATGTTTGCCTTTAGGTAGAGTTACTATATAGGCTTTGCCAGAGTTGCGCGAAGGTGCCGCATAAGCAACCAAGTTTTGCAGCAAATCCACCCGTCGCCTTTGCGGGATCCTATCATCCAGACTTGAAAGCAGTGGAGAAGGAATTACTTTGGCTGTCCTAATCAAAAGAAGTGAATGTCGCTACAGCTCGCACACAGCAAGGCACTCCTACCGATTACGGATGATGCAATGAAGCCGGGATGCCTGCTGGGTTGGCTTCACGGTGCTGCATGCTTGCTTGGCGGTGAAAGAAAGGAACGCGGAAGTCTGGCAAAGCCTATATAGTAATTCTACTTTTAGGTTGTGTTAAGGGCCACCTTTAGGTAACAATTGAAGTTTAACTCGCTGAAAGCGTCGTCTGCTAAAGTGCTCCTACGGGATATGGTTTGGAAATACGCGCCTGGGTTAGAAGTTAAAACCTTTGGTGGTGTTCTCAGTCGGCTGAACGCATGCGGTAGGCCTTTGAGGCGGCGGCTCGCCTTGTGGATGGATGTTCAGCTATAATCGCCTTCAAGGTTGCCTTAGAAGTTAGCGTGCATGGTAAATCCCCACACACCTCCACCCAAGATGTAACCCACAAACATATGAAGCACGCCTTACGGAGGCGTAAGGAAGCAAGGAACCTTTGAAAGGAGGAAAGTAAGGTGGTGCTCATTAGGATGACTAAGGCCTGACAAATGCAGGGTAGATCAGCTGGCCGCTTGACGGCTGCACCAGGATTGTTAGTAGTGTAATGACAAGTGCCATAAGAAGCGCCGCATTTCTTTACACGTATCTGCTTAATGATATCAGTTGGGCAGGATGCACCATAAGCAATGTTTACGAAATGCATGCCTTGAACCAAAAGGATACGCGTATCTGAAAATGGATCAAACGAACCCAAATCACGGCTAGAAACTGCGCAGCCTTAGTTCCTGTTGCTGCAAGTATCAATGACAACAAGAAATGAACTTCGATCTTCGTAAATCACCACCAAGTTGGAAAAAACAACGTAAATGCTCGCACTGCAATGGACAATTAGGTAATATTCGATGCCGTTACGCGGCGCCCTATGTGGGAGACGGTTATACATTCAGCGCAAGGCTGAAGAAACAAATATAAAACAAAAAGGATCACAATTTGGCCAGCTGAAGAGTTACGAGCGCAAGAGAGGGGTCGCCACTGGTGATGCTATGGAAACCTACGCACGTACGAGCGTTGAGATCGATTCCAGAAATCAGACACCTTTGATAAAACTTTGGCTTATCGAAGAGGGGAAAGAACGACTCGGCGCAAAACGTTAGCCTATAGCGGTACACTTACGCTAAACAAGGACATAAACAAATAACACAGGCATTGGCTTCTTGGCGGCAGGAGGGATGCTAGATCTGCTTTGTGCGCCGAATCGCGTCGAACGGCAGTCATATAGCAACTTCTGGAAGCGGAAGAAGTGCCGGAAAGACAACGGAAGGTCGTAAGAAAAAGCTTCGATTCCTGGACGGCTGGAGGTCGGCGATGTCGACCATTGGACGGTAAAGCTGCCTTATTCGGCTAAGCAAATTTAACCATTACGTTGCTGTGCGGTATCGAGAAATTTCAACGCTTCAGCTTTAAAGGCCCGGTTGTACCGGAATTTTCGGTGTCGGCGTTGAGAGCAAAAAAGCCACCTGCGCGGCTTTATTATAGGCGGCAGCTGGGCGGTGAAAAAGCCGTGCACACACAGGACTTCCCGAGCCCATATGACTCGACAGAACTGGAGACTTTGCCAACTCAGGCTACGTCTCTGAGAGGGGGGGGGGGGAGGGGAGATACAGCTTACCAGTATCCTCGGATCTCGAGTTCCAAATGCAGTCCCTAGGCGATGCAGGCGTGGACGCACAGCTTGGTTACAGTGGACCTTTATATACTTATGCTGAATGGCCTTTGATATAATACGGTATATCTTACGACAATGATTAGAATAATGGTTAGAATAATTAGAGGCAATAATTAGAAGATTAGTAATAAATAGAAGTAAAGTGCAGTAACACGAATGAAGATCCGCAAGGAGAGATGGCTGCAAAAAGGAGCCGTTAATACTGCCGCGTCGTGCCGATGGAGCATGTCTTCACGTATATGTTTTTTCTGAGGTGGTACTTTCTCCTACTCTGCGGTTGTTTCTAGTTGCTAGAAAGTGGGACGTTGACTGTGACGATGACAACCAGGGTGTGTTCGTCGAAATAGCCCGCAAAGAAAAAATAAACGTATGAGGCAGTTTAGCTTCGCTAAGAAGGGGTTTACATGTGGAAGCCTTATTTAACCCTTGTTTAGCGGATATATACATGGAAGCGATCCTTGAAGAGATTTTTGCGATGTTTACCGTGGCTTAGCCACATATTGTCATAGGTGCCTGAGTATGTAACGAGTTCTTTATGCCTTTATGTGGATGAAGGAGGCTTACTTAATGATTTAATGGAACTTTATTTAGTTGATGTGAAGACGAGAAGACGACGGCATCTGGAGTGCAGCATAGAGGACTGGAAGCTCAGCACCTGAGCAGCCTTGGAAAGTGAGCATTTTATAGTCACTTTTCACTGTGCCATCTCGGTAGCAAGCTCTTTCTACCAGTCTGTATTGGGTTGTGAAATAAAAGCAATAAACAACTGGGATGGCGCAGTGGACTAATTCAGGGTTAGCGGAACTGAGTCTCTGCCATGGGCTGGGTTCAAAAGCCATTGACGGAGAAGTTTTTTGAGCAGTGGGGTAAGTTCTCCTAAACTGTAGCCCCTCCTAGTCTGTGCCCGAGCCCACGTTTGGGTAAGTGCATCTGTTCTAGTACCAGTACAAACTGGACCACATGACAGTAAAGGACAGGCACTCTTCACCGTCCATTTCACAGCTTGTCCTAAAATATTCTCACCGCACTGTTTCATACTGCGCCACTGTCTACGCATTTTGCGTAAGTGGACATCCTGTTATGACTCTAGAAGTAAGTGTCCGCACATTAGGGCCGTGCTCATTGTACTGACCCGACGCTGCGAATGTATGGCAATAATATTTTCTATATACGCAAGGTCGTTGAAGGGTAAAATCTTGGCTAACCTCCAAGCGGCAGCCAAATTATTACAGCTGGAAGGTTTGTGTTCCATTCACCATGGAAGAATTTTTAGACGCATGAAGAATATGGTCACAGAGAGCCTCCTCATAGCCGTCCTTTTTGTGGATCTACAAATTTGCACACAGAATCGGACGGGGGGGGAGGGGGGAAGGCGTCATTAGCACTTGTGTGGTCTCTTCCTCTCGTCCCATCCTGCGCGCATTTTAAATCACGAAGTCCCATTTTCATCTTCTTCATATGGCGCGATGGCCTCAATGAATCTATGGTTGTTCACTCTTTAGTTTTGTAATGCTCTTTTAACAATTATGTTTGCCTTCACTGCTATATTACAAATGTTCCTCTTGTTTGTGATTTCGTTTGTTTGCTCCCCCCTTATGTAATGCCCCGCCTACGGGTCCTTAAGAGAAAATAAATGATGATGATGATGATGAAAAACTGCATTATCTGTCGATTTTCTCGTTTGTGTCGCACATTGAATCTAATGGGTACTTCGGCGCAGGCGCAATTAGCTAAGGAAAGAAAGTTATGCAGATATAGCTAAGCGACCGGAAGAAAGGTCGTCAAAGAGCAAATTATAGTTAGTATCTTGGCTCGAACTAAAAAGAGGAAAGAAGACTGACATAGTATATAACGTGGAAAGCTCATAACTGATGGTCCCTTAAGCGGCGCGAGTTTCATGAGAGTAGGCGGATAGAGATAGGACGTTTTCACGGACACGATAGCTGCAATTCACACAAGCGGGGCTAACAAGAGAGAAACAGAAGAAGCGTCATTCTCTACACGTAGTATTGTTTATTGCCGTGAATAATGATCATCACTTGAAGGTTATATTTGCGTGCCGATGAAGGTGTTTCTAGGTGTATGTGGCACAGCACACATCACGTGGATTAAATGTACTATAGTTACTACAGCACGCTGCTCCATCGTGGTCTCAACTCAACGTGGAGCCACGCCAGAGCGCAACGCTACCGGACTTCTTCGCAGCTGAAAATAACGTCTCACTGAGAAGTGCAGTTCTGGGTGTCAGCCTTGCTTCCTTCTCTTTTCTCATAAGCACAGTACGTCACAGCCTTCTTTAACATGAAGGAAAGAAGCCAACAGTCGGCGAGGCAAGGAAAGCATTGGGGATTGTACTTTTATGTTTTTTTTTTTCTTTTTAATTTTTTACTTTTGCATTCATATATATTACTAATGTAATCTGTTTAGGGGAAAGATAAATAAATACAAAGTAGAAGGAAAAACAACGTGCCGATGGTGGGAACCGAACCCACGACCTCCGAATATCGCGTCCGCTGTCCTACCTGCTACTTACTTGGGTATTAGGCATTAAGTAAAGTAACAGGTGGGACAGCGGCCGATGTAGCTCAGTTGGAAGAGCACCGGATGCGATATTCGGAGGTCGTGGGTTCGGTTCCCACCATCGACACGTTATTTTACCTTTTACTTTGTGTTTAATTATCTTTCCCCTAAACAGATTACATTACTAATTTATGTGATAAAGAAGTAAAAAAAACAAAAAAAACAACAACAACATAAAAGTGCAATCCACAATGCTTTCCTTCGCCTCGCCGACTGTTGGCTTCTTTCCTTCATGTATTATAACGAGCACCCTCTTTTCCCCTTCATTTATCTCCTTCTTTAACATGATCGATAAGAGTGGGATGGTAAAATAGGAAGCTACCTAAACGCCCTACATTGATTTAAACCAGTTGTATCGGAAGCTTTTTGGATATTCAGTAGCGTTGAGGGCTGATTTTATGTTTAGTCAGCGGCGATCAATACTTCTCAGTAAGTTTCGTTCGGTGATATTTCGGTCATATTCTGCAGATAGTCAACAGAGTGCTGCTCCTGCCGAAGCCGAAAACAGGAAGGGTAGCGAGAACGTACCGATATATTCCGGCAGGAAACGATGACATTCGCATGCTGGCGAAGGAGATCAAAAACGGACACATTATCAATAAACAAAATGTTAAAACGTTGATCTGGCAAAGAACTCTGAAAACGTCCTTCGAAAACTATACCAGCTGCACCATCGCGACTGTAGGATGTCAACAATTTTAAGCAGGTGTAATCCATAATAGCCGCATGAGTCTTGCATCAGGGTCTTCTTCTTGCGATCAGCTTTCAAGAAGTGTTTCTTTGACGTTGCCATACCTCCGGTCTTTATCTCACGTATGGCTCTGGTGATAACACTCTGCTCTTAAGCGCTATTCTCCCCTGGCACCAATTCCAATGGAGACCACCCAAAGCATCGCGCGAATTAAAATGGCGCCAGATAAGTGAAACCCCTACAATTTTTGATAAAAGAATAAGAGGCCAATAATAAGGGGCTGAAAGTCGTCTGAAGGTTCCACTCGTTACGTTCGGGAGCCGCGACGACGGAGGAGAAAGCTGTGGAAGGGCACAAACTTCACACTGAGCCATTCAAAACAAAACAAGAAGAAACGGTGCTTCTGTGTGCAAGCGTAGAGGAGATATTCTCCACTATGCCAAGCACGTGCTTTCGATGGCTATCGGAAACTTCGCTAAAGATCCATGTGCTTCGAAGTTTCTCCCGGCGACATCACCCAGAAGCTGGAACATCAAGTCGATAAGCTTTTGGACGACACGGGTGACTGTGAAAAAGCGGATTGTCAGAGAGAGTGAATGCCACGCTGTGACTTGCGCAGTCTCTCATGATGACCCCTCTTCCCCTTGTTACCATTAGGGCAATAGTACGGCTCATTTGGTTTCGAGATCGACTGAAACGAGCAGAAAAGCACATATAGCGTGCGGCACCTTCTCACGCGTTCGTGCGCGCGAGGTGCGGACGGCTAGCGCCAGAAGCGATGCAGGCATTGATAACCCACTTTCAAGAGCGTCGCCGCAAAGGTATCAAACTGCGGAGCGTGCGCGTGCGCTCTCAGAGGGAGAGTGACGCGGGGTAGGCAGTTTCCTCCGGCACCGCCGAGATAGGAAAGCCGAATAACGCTCTCCTGCCTTGCACAATGTCAAACGTCCCCGGGTCCCTGCCTTTGTCCGGGCCAACCTTTCTCAAGGTGCCTATAAGCACGCGTAGGATCACCCTTCATCCTCCTCCTTAAACTCTCGCCCCCACGTGCGTTCCGAGGAAGGGTGAGGCCGCCGTTCATGCAGCGCAAAGGACCCCTCGGGGGGACCCAGGTATATAAGCAACCGCAAGCCGTCAGAGCGGCAGGCACACTTGGTCTTTCGGACTCAACCATAGCCGCTGCAATCATGCTGGTAAGTGTCCGCGGATCCGGTCTCGGGAGTCGCCGTCTTCGGAGGATTAACGGTGCTTCATCTTCGGCCGCGGATCATTCTGCGATGATTCGGCGATGTACGGTACCGCGACGATGGCCGGCGACGGAAGGATTTCGACGAAGATGACTCTGAAGAGTCGGGAAGCTGCCGGGCTTACCTTTTGTTCTGCCCAGAAATAATACTGAGGCGTAAAGGCATAGGTAACACCCTCACGGGTGCCACTTCGAGAACACAATACATAGTTCAGGACACACTAAGTTATTCTCTTTGGGCAATGCAGTCAGGCGTCCAGTTGTAATCCGCGAGAACGCTGATTTAAAGTGGTCAACTTCCATGAAAAACGGAGAAGGCATCGAAAATAAGTTCCGAAACGTGAACCATTTGTAAACTACTTTTGGCTATAGACATCTGGGCGCAATATGGTATGAAGAAAGGTGAGAAGGGGCGTGTTCTAGGAGCATGGCTGCACAGTTATAACAGTTGATCAATTCAGATTTAACCGCTCTCTTTGGCAGTGAGCATCTACAGTTGACCGGAATAGGCGCTCTCACATTTCAATACAAGCAGAAAGGCAGCCATAGATATTCTTACAGAAGCCTTAAAGGGAGGGTGAGGGGAGGCGATGAAACAATTGCTCTTTAGCTTTTGCACAAATGTTTTTTAACTAAGCCAACTTAATGAGAATACATTTGTTACTCAGCCATTCATGTTTCGTTAGATGGCTCAAGCCGCTGCGAGTCTCTGAGGCCATTGTTTTCCTTCTGTGTCATTGCAGAAGCTCGCCGTGTTCCTTGGCCTTGTTGCCACCTGCCTTGGCGGCTACACCGGCGGCCTTGCCCTCGGTCACTACGGTGGGCTCGGCTATGGCCTTGGCCATTATGG
Organism: Amblyomma maculatum; assembly: GCF_055883805.1. Taxonomy (NCBI): domain Eukaryota; kingdom Metazoa; phylum Arthropoda; class Arachnida; order Ixodida; family Ixodidae; genus Amblyomma; species Amblyomma maculatum. The sequence continues at coordinate 106,227,880 of NC_139348.1, read as the reverse complement.
TCTCGGACACCATGGCTTGGGCTACGGTCTCGGCTATGGATACGGCCATGGTCTTGGTCTCGGCTACGGCTACGGTCATGCTCTCGGCTACGGCTATGGCCATGGTCTCGGCCTCGGCTACGGCTACTCTGGTCTCGGCCATGTCTTCGGGGGCGCCATTGCCGCTCCCGCGGTCGCTTACGCCCGCCCTGCCGCCGTAATCCACCACGCTCCGGCCGTGGCTGTGGCTCGCCCGGTCGCCTACGCTGCTCCAGTGGCCGTCGCTCGCCCCGTTGTCCACGCTGTCGCTGCTCCAGTCGCTGTGGCCCGGCCCGTTGTCCACGCTGTCGCCGCACCCGTAGCCGTCGCTCGCCCCGTCGTTCATGCCGTCGCCGCCCCTGTCGCCGTCGCCGCTCCCGCTGTGGCCGCCGTCCACCATGCTCCCGCGGTCGTTGCTGCTCCAGCCGTTGCTGCCGTCCACGCTGCCCCTGTCGCTACTATCGGCGTCGGTTACGGACACGGTCTGACCTACGGTCTCGGATATCACGGTCTCGGCTATGGTCTTGGCTACGGCTACGGCCTCGGTGGCTACAACTATGGCCTCGGAGGCTACGGCTATGCCCTCCGCAAGAAGAAGTAAGCTACTGGAATGGTAAGTAATGAATGAATGAAAGAAGACAACGAGCTTCTTTTTCTCTAATAACACTTATAATAACTCTGAATTAACTATCACTTGACAGAGAGCGTGTTTGCAGAAAGCATTGAACTGCTAACGCGAAGAGCCAAATAAGATGTAAGCTTCAGAGTTGGAGCATACAGGCAGCGGCAAATACGGATGTTAGTTGCGATGCCATCTATGTTACGAACGGAAGAAAGGGTCGTAACAGAAATTGAAAGATCGCTCAAAGCCCATAGAAATATTCACTACTACAATTAAATGGGTGGCCCTGGAAATGTTCTCTATTTTGTTAGCTTGGACCGCGTTCATCTCCTTTGGAACTAACTCAACAATCGACATGAAGTGAACCCTACTGGAGCCAAGCCAAGACGGCAGACAAGGGATCGCAAACGCGCGTGTCGATGCTGCCGTGAAGGACGCACTTCACACGTCTTGCCCCTAAGCCATTAGAAGTTATCGTGCAGGCTGTCCCGCCCTTGTCGAGCAAGAACGAATAACCGCGAACGCTAATAATCGATTGCGAAGCAACCGATCTTGTGGGGCGTTTTAATTTTGCGTGATAACTTTCTTCCCTAGAACGTTTTCAGGCTTTTAACAGTGCCTGTATATCCTCTTTTCAAATGTCCAGAAGAGATCCAATCTGCTGTGTTTCTCAGAACGGGTTGCCGAAGTCCCGCAATTACTGTATTCCTGTCCGTGTTTGTTCGGGGCTGAAAAAAAAATGCTACCTTTAAAGAGGTATATTGAGTGCCTATTTATTTCTCTTTTTACAATCACACAGCTATGTCTTGTTAGCACTTCATATCTCGCGACGCAATGCCGAACAGTAAGGAATAAAAAGTAAATGTTCATGAAATGGCAGGAAGGCGCAGTGGCGATAGCTTTCTGGTAATTGGAGCGAGGCATAAATTAAGAGCGTTTAATCTCTCAATAATACAATTTCCTCGGACGTGTAATGGGCTCAGCATTGCCTTATAAAATATCATCATCAAATTATTCGAGGGGCTAGTTTACTATTGAGGAAGAAATAGTTGAGGTAGTTGAAGTAAAATGAACTTTGTATGCTTAGCATTATTCACTCACAAAATGTCATATATTGCTGTTAGGAACTGAAACAAACAGGAAGGCCCCACACACTTTCAATTATGGGATAATTACTTTTTAGAGAGGAAGGAACAGTGAAGCTTGAATAGGTCGGAAAAGTTGGCTAGGTTAATGAAAACCCCTGAACTTGATTCCACAATGGCAATAATGCTTGCCGAAAATAAGCTCTTTGCATCGCGTAACATTACTCCGCCGTTTTCCTTTTTTCGTTCCAGAAAAGACATCGTGGAACCGTGTCGCCGAGCTCTCGAAGACCACTATATCTTCGGCAGTTCCACCAGCTCCTGCGCCCCCGGTCTCGCCAGTAAATCTCCCAAGTCTCGAGGCGCTGCCAGCCGTGTGGGAGAGCGGCCGTATCTCAAAACGCGCGTCCTTCAATGTAAAAATGTCCTCATCTCAATGTGCGCATCTGCGCTTCGGTTGTCACATTTCCGAAATACAATCGACTCGTCAGATTTCGCACAGAATGACTCTTCTCTTGTTTTTGTTACGCGTCGCATCGGGGTACCTTGAAGGGTGACAAGAACGTGAAACGGGAAATGCGGGTTGACAGGGTACACCAGCAGAGTACAGGCAGATGGACCAGTCTGGTTCCTCCTCGTTGGAACTGTCTGGACGCACTCTTTTCCAGTTATGTTCTCGATCAAGTAGCAAATAGACAAATCGCGCGCATATTGGTGCAATTGGTAACGCCCGCTTAACCACCTCCGCCAGTATGCCCGGAGAAGAGCTCCTCAGGCAACCACTCCGGTCGGAGTGGATGCTGGGGCAGTTATAACACCTTTGCAGTGCTGCGTCGATAAGCCATGAACGAGCTTCCATGTGGGATAAACGGCAGTAACTCGTTAGCCATCTAAACCGCCCTAATTGTACTGACATATTTTGTGAAATTATCGTCTCTATTACATAGTGTCGATACTATATTTTGCAAGAAAAAAGTAATATATATCAGAAAACGTCTTTTTTTACTTTACTTGATAGCTGAATCATCAAAGTGCAGGCATATTGGCTTGCGGTAGTTAATGAGAAAGACTGGGGACGGACATACGACAGAATAACGTTGGGGAATCATTGCCTAGTGCTTTGTAAGCGGAGCTGCTTCCAGCCACCAAGCAACAAGGCTGTAAAGTGTTTATCCTGCCAAGCCATATAGCAGAGCTTGGACAGGTAAAATGGCTGATAGTTAAACTGATGAAGAAAGTTTCAATGGCCGGCGGCACGTAGTAAAAGGTTGTTTGGTATAATAACGTACACGCAGCTTGATTACAGAGCACCATACACGTTGCGTTGACTCTTCTGCTGATTGTGGTAGACGTCATTCAGGTTTATAACATTTCGGCGCATATTGAGATTCGTGTGTGACAAACAGCGACAGTTCTGCGGGGAGCTCTAATGCAGGGTCGAGACCACAACATTGGCTTTTATGTTTTTCATAAGTGGAATGCTAATGAGATGTATGGACGGCTGTGCAGTTTTGAAACCCCTTTTCATATTTATTATTAAACGTCGAGAGTGGGGCGGAGGAGGGGGAAGAGGGGTTGGCACGCATGCACACGAAGCCGGAGCTGAGCGAAAATAAATAAGTGTGCTCGGCAGCCATCAGGTCTCGAGGTGTCCAGTTTATTTGGGTGGTATTAGTCTGGAAATACTACTTTTGTGAACTGCAGCCAATGACGCATACCTATCGCTTGACAGGTTAGTGAGAACCCGCTAGCAAATGCCTTTCTGGCTAGGAAAGCGGGGATGACCCTCGTTCGATTCAGAGAAACAAAATGGCGGAGATTTCATCCCACTTAAACTTAGTCATAACGAGCAAAAACAAGCTCTGCAGTGTTTGTGTGTTGCCTCCGAGATATCGGTTGGACGGAATACTGCCTCGGAAGCCGATGTGCTCGTCCAGGCTTGAGCGAGAGGGCCGCGCGGAGCTGCCATTTTGCTGACACGCAAATATTAGACGACTTTGCTAGGCTCTCAGACTCGAATTAAAACCTTCGCAATACGAAAGAAACTACAAGCAGTGAGACGCTGAGGAACATGGCTATGCTACTGAAACACCACCGCTGAAGACACATCCTGATGGTAGCATTGCAGCGGAGATTTATCGAGTTTGAAGTTTTAAATTGTTTGATTTTATTTTTCGATATATATTTACTGTTATCATCATATGCGTGGTATACACACGCTTAATTTTGTTCCGCATAGGTGTCAAGAAAGTTCCAGTTATAAATGAAACTTTTCTAATATATATGGCTAATTTACACGCTGCACGAGGATGAGCTGTGACTGAACCGGGGGAGGTGATACG
>NC_139348.1:106153813-106218813 GCF_055883805.1 Amblyomma maculatum | reverse complement strand
GATATTATAACCCCTTTTTTGCCTCAACTAAATCCTTCATGTAGTATGCACAGCAAAATATTGACAAATATAGCATTTGGACCATCAAGGTCAGCGGCAATCACTCTCTTCTCACCCTACCCTCTTCTGGTTCCACCTCGATTCCTGATGGCACCAACGCATAGCCACGCCGAGTTTGCAGTCTGTCAGCGGAATTTCAGGGGGTTTCGCAGCAAGAACTCTCACCTTTAGCAGTATTTTCAATCCGGTCAGGGCATCGCAGCTATCATCACGTTGCAACAAACCCATTACCCCGTCCACCTGTATAGTGATGTCCACCAGAACATTACTATACGTCTTCACCAGTACACTAATCGGATCGATCCTCGTTTCACTACCCTCCGTAACAAACACCTACCCTCCTCCAATCAGATTCATGTCCTTGCCTACTCCGGCAGCCCTAACGAACTTCTTGATGTCTTCATCAACGAGGCAGAGGTTCGATATGCCGTAGCGGCCCTCAAAACTACATCTTTGCCCGGCTCGGACCTGGTTACCCACAAAATCTTCCGAAACCACGATACCCCTTTCTCTATACAGGCTCTCACAGAATATTGCAACCTCTTCTTCGACACTGAAACCCTTCCACCCGCTTAGAAGGATGCTAAGGTCATATTCATCCTCTAACCTCTCAAAATACTCCATCTCGACATCTTTCGTCCTATTTCCTTAACCTTCTTCGCCTTAACCTTCAGCAGGCGCAAGCCCTTCAAAGACTACTCTAAAGTGTTAAGGATGCGCTCTATGTCGCTGCGGCGGAATGTTCACCCAGCCCTTTGTGCGCCCTTTCAGCCGTTGATTCGAATGGCTGCCTTAAAATGGCTGCCATCATATATTCCGCCTCTTCTGAGGAGGTGGAAGGTGCGGCCCGTGCTGTTGATATGACCACTCCCGATGTTACCACCATTGTTAGCGATTCTTAATAAGCCATTCTTAATTTCGGCGTGGGTCGGATAACTCGCCCGGTCCTGTCTCTTCTCCTAAAATGCATTTTAACCCACTATATCACCCGTCGATGGACCCCCGCACATGGGGCCTAGATGGTAAAGAGATGGTTCACACCTGCACCCGAGGTATCATTGTGCGGCAGCAGGCAATGGGGTCCACCTTCGGAGTTTCATGACATATGTTATCGTTACCACCTGTGTCGTAATGTATATTTCCCTGCACACCGCGAACCCTCTAGTTACCGCGAGGTTCTCTGGCGCCAGCTTCAGTCTTGCACATTTCCCGCTCCTGCCTTCCTCCTCCTCGTCCACCCCGCAATCTATCCCGGTCCTATCCCGCTATCTATTCCGCTTGTCATTTCTTGCCAGGCACAGCCAACCTTGACCACATCATGGGAGGTTGTACTCGCCACCTCCCACCTAAATCACTCAATATTCATTGAAAAGAGAAGTGGGAGGCTGCCATGCGCAGCCAAGCACCTGATATTCAGGACCAGATCCTGGACTGGGTTCAGAGTAACGGAGGCCTACACAGCATCGAACCTCCCTACTCAGCGGCAAGATAAAGTCCGAACGAAACGAGTTATGAAGAAACGGATGGTTGAACTAGATAGGAGATGAAAAATTGTGCTGGTCAAAAAATTTGGTGCATGCGGAGTAATTAGTTAATTAATTAAAGCCAATTCAGTCGATCAGACGTCAATATAGCCACGGGGATAGTGTTGACGTCCAATGCGAGTTACGTGGTACCCAACTTCTATGGTGTGTTACGTCATAGTCTGACATCGCAAACCGAATCCACTTCTTTCTTCCACAAAGAGAGCTTACGAATTCCGTCAGTGCGGATGCCACAGTGATCTCAAATGGTTTTTTCCATTTTTTCAATTGATTCGTTGAGCAATTACACACTTTAAATGTTTGAATTCGCATCATGAAGCACTGCATTTTCACCCTGAGCATTTTGAAACCTTCTAAGCCTCTGTTTACAAAAATTCATTTTACATTACTTTATCGAATAATCAATGACAATGCTATCATAAACTCCTCTTTGGCTATCACGAAGCGATCAATCCAATCTTTAATCACTAGAACCACTACTTAGATTGATATCAATGTTTTTACGAAGCCCCCAATTATTTCCAACACGCGATGCCGAAAACTACTACAATACGACGTCGACGCCTTTCGACTGAATGAGTTTTATAAGCTATCTGCTGAAAAGGGGAAAGCAGCGTCTGGAGTCTCTTCCAAATCGCGTGCTCCTCGGGGCTTAGGGAGGTGTGGGGGATGCAAAAAAGTTTCGTAAGGGAAAGTAACAGTGACGAAGATTTCGGGGCACTTTCTCATGCAGACTGGGTTCAAAATATATAATTATTTCCGGGCTGGCACCTCATATACCTGCGGCGGAATTTGGGCAGGAATTATGACGGTGTGGGCCTGTTTCATGCTGCGGCAAGATTCGCTATCCAAGTTAGCGGGTGGCGTCTGCCACACTATCGAATTTATTAGCACCTGTGACAGAGAGTTAGCGCTGTCAGGAGGCAGTACTGATGCCCAGTATAGAGACGAGTACGCGACTGCGCACTAAGAGAAACGGAGTGAAACGCGTCGCTTCTTACAACGTAACATTGCATGCTAAGGTGATGCATTCCAGTTCTGATGACCTGCGCCTGCATATATTTAAATCATGTCGGCGATCATCTTGGTGGAGGATTCTGCGAGTGAAGTTCTTTAAGAAAGTTTAGCGGTTGTTTTTCGATGACTTGTGCCGCTCGTTTGCATAGTTTCTTGCTTAAGAACCCTTTTGGTACAAGCCGCTAACCTGCAATGTAAAAGCATAGCGGACGCACAGTGACAAAACACTATGTTCTGAACGAAGAAGAGCCCCCTTTCAGGAGCCGTTTCTCGTGGAAGCGCTTTCATGCGATTATGCGAATTGCGTCATATTTCAGGCGGGAACCGGTCTTTTACAGCTAACCCTTGAGGCCGTCGGCTCTCGTTGTTTTCAGTCGTGCCTCACGGCGAATCGTTGGTCTACTTGGTCTAGGGCATAACATGGTCGGCTCGAATGCAAAATTTTGTGATGTCGTCGATGAGCGTGCTGGCACTCATTCTTTTGGTTTTTGCTATATCTAGTGCGCAAGGGTTTCAGCATTCTTTCTTTGCTCGTAGAGAAGGTCGCCAACAACTCTACAGAAAACTGCACAGGTGGTGAAGAAGGCCTCGTGATTCTCGAACGAGGTCTTGGCGGATCCTGCACGGCGATACGAACATCCTTAGGCTTGCTCGCACCATCCCATCTGGCTGAAGCCTGTCACATTGTCAAAAACTGACCAACCAATATTAAACATCCTCAAATCTGCTACCGTGGGACAGAAATCTGGATATACTTCCGGATGGCTGAAATGTCTTCCTGCCTGGGTTAGAAGTTAAAACTCTTAGTGGCGTTATGAGTCGGCCGAACGCAGGCGGCCTTTGAGGAGGGGCTCGCCTTGTGGATAGATGTTGAGTCCAAGTGGTATAATCGTCTTCAAGGTTGCCTTCGAAGTTAGCGTGCACGGTATATTACCCCACGCCTTCATCCAAAATGTAACCGACAAACATACGAAGCAGTCGCGGCCGCTTTAGTGAGGCGTGCTGTGAGGAGCAAGGCAGGAAGGACAGGAGAAAAGACGAGAGGAAACTAGTGGTCCTTAGAACGAGTAAGGCTAGACAAGTTCAGGGTAAATCAGTCCGGCCGCTTGACGGCTCCACCAGCCTTGTTAGTAGTGTAGTGACAACTGCCCTAAGAAGCACCTCATGCCATTACGCTTGATTGCTTAATGATAACATTTGGAAAGGAGGTACCATAAGCAATTCTTACAGAACGCATTCTTTGAACCAAAATGAATACGCGTATCTGAAAATGCAATCAACGACCCAAACTAATCATGGTTAGAAACCGCACAGCGTGAGTTCCTGTTCCTGCAAGTATCAGTGTCAAAAAGAAATGAACTTCTAAAGATGCCATCTTCGTGCAAGCATTTCCCTTACTTGGAAAAGTAATGCAAATGCTTGCATTGCAAAGGACATTTAAGTCAGATTCGTTGCCCATACGAGGCGGACAAAAGTGCAAAAGGCGGCCCTATGCGAGAGACGCTTACAAAGTCAGCGCAAGGGCGGAGAAAGAAATTAAAAACAAAAAGGACCCCAATTCGGTCAGCGGAAGAGTACGAGCGCAAGGGAGGGGTCGCCATTGACGATGCTATCGAAACCTGCGCACGTACGAACGTTGAGATCGATTCCAGAAATCAGACACCTTTGATGAGGCTTAGACTTATCGAAGATAGGAAATAAAGATTCGGTGCGAAAAATTAGCTTATCGCGGGACACGCACGTTAAAAAAGAACATAAACAAATACCACATGATCTGCTATCTTAGCGGCAGGAGGGATGCTCGAGCTCCTTTGTGCAGCGAAGCGCGTCGAGAGGCCGTCAGACAGCAACTTCTGGAAGCGGAAGAAGTGCGGGAAAACAATGGAAGGCCGTAAGAAAAAGCCTCGATTTCTGGATGGCGGGAGATTGGCGATGTCGACCCTTGGGCGGTGCAGCTACCGTATTCGGCTAAGCACATTTAACCATTACGTTGTGGTGTGGTGTAAAGAAATTACAATGATACAGCTTTAAAGGCCCGGTTGTACAGAAAATCCAGAATTTTCGGCGTCATCGTTGAGAGCAAAACAGGTCCCCTGCGCGGCTTTAATAGGAAGTAGCCGGCCTGTGGAATGACCACGCACTCAGAGGTTGTTACGAGCCCGCATGACACGGCAGAGCTGTAGCCCATGCCAACTCAGGCTTCGTCTCTGAGAGGGAACGTGTGACAACTTACCAGGGCCTTCGGATCTCGGGTTAGAAATGCAATCCCTATGCGACGCAGGCGTGCTTGCTCGGCTTTGGTTAAAGTGGGCCTCTCTATACTTATACTGAATGGCCTTTGATATAATACGGTATAGCTTACGACAATGATTGGAATAATGGTGAGAATAATGAGGGAAAATAATTAGAAAGTTAGTAATTAGCGAAGCAAAGTGCAGTAACATGAATGATGATCCACAGGCAGAGCTGGCAAAAAGGAGTCGATAACACTGGCGCGTCATGCCGATGGAGAATGTCTCCACCGATATATGGTTATTTGAGGGGGCACTTTCCCTTGCTCTCTGGTTGTTTCTAGTGGCTAGAAAGCGGGAAGTTTACCCTGACAGTGACAACCAGGACCTCTCAACGGTGTGTTCGTCTCAATAGCCCACCAAGAAAAACAAATGTATGAGGTGGTTTAGCTTAGCTAAGAATGAGTATGCATGTGGAAGCAGTATTGAACGATCGTTTAGCCGATATACACACGGAAGCGGTATTTAGCTTCAGTTTAGCACATTTTTAGGATGCTTTGCTTTTGCTTCCCCACGTGTTGACACAGTTGCCTGAGTATGTATCGAGTTCCTTATACATTTATTAGGATGAAGGAGGCTTAATTAATGAGTTGTAGTGGAGCTTTTTTAGGGGATGGGAAGACGGAAAGACGACGGCATCCGAAGCGTAGTATGGATGACCGGAAAGCTCCGGACCTGAACTCACTACCAAGATGGCGCATGTGCAGAGTGGGCCAGTTTACATTCACTTTTCACTGCGCTATCCAGGTAGCCAGCTCTTTCGATCAGTCTGTATTGTTTTGTGAAACAAAAACCACAACGAAAAACTAATGCAAGGCTATCGAAACTGATCTCTTTGCCACTGGCTGGGTTCAAAAGCCATTGACAGAGAGGCTTTTATTGCGATAGCAATACTACTCTAGGTTTCGCCTCATCGCGCCGCACCGGCCGTAGCCATGGTAGATGAAGAAGAAGGAGAAGAAGAGGAAAACGAAGATGCAGAAGAAGAAAAAGAAGATCAAGAAGAAGAAGAGGAAGAAGAAGAAGAAGAAGAAGAAGAAGAAGAAGAAGAAGAAGAAGAAGAAGAAGAAGAAGAAGAAGAAGAAGAAGAAGAAGAAGAAGAAGAAGAAGAAGAAGAAGAAGAAGAAGAAGAAGAAGAAGAAGAAGAAGAAGAAGAAGAAGAACGCTCGGTAACCGGCAGCTAATGCTTTCGCTCCACATTCGGCTCAGCAAAATTGAACCCTTCTCATTTATATGTGGGCTGGTAGCTTACGCTATCGCGTCATAATCTTATAGGATAAGCTTACGTGTCCCCAACAATGTAGCACCTTACACTTATAGGGCGTGATAGGGGAATAATGTAGCAGGAAAAAGCAACTTACGCCGTTGCTATCGCAATTCAACTAGGGTATAACCAGAGTTAAACCACAACTAATTTTGTTTGAGAAAACTGTTGGCCCTCCTTCTCTGTACCCGAGTCCACATCAGTGCTCGTGCGTCTGCTCTAGTACCAGTACAAACTAGACTGCAGTAACACAGAGATTTGAGCTAGTTGGTTCATCTTCGATATTTTACCGGCGCGGCGACAGGGGACGAGGAACAAGAAGAGACGACAAGACAACCGAGCGCTTGTCTTGTCGTCTCTTCTTGTTCCTCGTCCCCTGTTGCCGCGCCCGTAAAATATCGAAAACTAGACTGCGTGACAGCAGAGGGCAAAAATTCATCACCGTCCATTTCCCAACTTTTCCCGATAAAATTCTCACCGCTCATTATAGACTTATGAAATAGTCCGCCGCTGTCGAAGCATGTTATGTAAATGGACGCCGTATTAATTTGCAGAATAAACATCCGCACATTAGCACAGAGCTCATTGAACTGATTTCCTCGTGTCGCTCACCTGAACCTGCGAAACTAAGCATAGATTGGAATAATGTTTTTTCATATGCGCGGGTCGTTGCAGGACATAGGCTTGGCTAAATTCCAAGCAGCAGCCGAATTATTATAGTTGAAAGCTTTTTGTTTCATTCACCGAGGCAGAATTTTTAGATGCATGACGTATAGGGTCACAGACCGCCTCCTCACAGCCGTCCTTCTGGTGGACCTTCTTAAAATTCGCACACAGTACCGGACGGCAGCGAGAAAGACGACACGGGTACTCGTGTGGTCTCTTCCTCTCGTCCCATCCTGCGCGCAATTCTAGTCATGAAAAACCAACTAGCCCCACTGCATGATCTATCAATCTTCTCAAATCTAATGGATACTGTGCGACAGGCGCAATAGACTAATAAAGAAACGAATACAGATAAAGCTAAGCGACCAGAAGAACGGTCAATGAAGAACGAAGGATAGTTAGTATCCTGGCTTAGACTAAATAGAGCAATGAAGCTTGACAGACTACATAACGTGGAGAGCTAATAAGCGACGGTCTCTTGGTTAAGCGGAGCGGGCTCCATGAGAGTAGGCGAATATAAATAGGCAGTTTTCAACCACCACATAGCGCATATCATACTAGCAGGACTAACAGGAGGGAAATGGAAGAGACGTCCCACTCTTCCCAGGCTCTTGACTTGAAGATTATATTTGCCTGGAGACGAAGGTGTTCTTGGGTGTATGTGACATAGGTTATATCACGTGGGATAAATGAACTAAAGTTACGACAGCACGCTCCTCCACCGTGATCTTAGTTCAACATCCAGCCGCGCAACACCACCGGACTGCGTTGCAGCTGAAAATGACGTATCATTGAGACGTGCAGCCTTGCTTCCTTTCGTGACGCATAAACACATGCACAACGTGCCTCATAAACATGAACGATGAGAATCATCATCAGCATCATCCTCAGCCAGACTATATCCACTGTAGGGCGAAGGCCTCTCCCATAGTCCTCCAATTAACACTTTCCTTCCCTTGGAATCCAGTTTGTTGCCCTAAGCGACCATCGGTTATCCTTTCTTCGTGCTATATGTCCTGCCCATGCCCCATTTCTTCTTGATTTCAATTAGAATGTCAGTGACTTGAGTTATTTCTCTGACCCAGTCTGCACGTTTCCTATCTCTTAACGTTATCCCTACCATTTTTCTTTCCATAGCCCTCTGTGTTGTCTTCAACTTAAGTAGAACCTTTTTTGTTAGCTTCCACGTTTCAGCCCCATGGGTAATTGCAGGTAAGATGCAACTGTTGTATACTTTCCTCCTTAGCGATAGCGGTAAGTTGATAGTCATTATCTCGGAGTGCTTGCCAAATTACGATGAGAGTGGCATATGTGAAACAGGAAGCTGCTGTAAAGCCGTACATTGATTGAAACGGGACGCATTGAGGGCTTTTTATATATATATATATATATATATATATATATATATATATATATATATATATATATATATATATATATATATATATATGTGTGTGTGTAGCGTTGGGGCGTTGATTTTAAGGTTAATTAGCGGCGATGAATATTCCACCGCAATGCTCCGTTCGGTGACATTTCGATGATATTCTGCAGTTAGTCGACAGAGGGCTGTTTCAGCTGCAGTCGCAAATGTGACGAGCACCGAGAGCGTCCCGATATATTCCGGTAGGAAACGATGACACGCACACGCTATCGAAGAAAAATCTAAATGGACACATTATTCATAAAGAAAATGTTAAGAAGTTGGTCTGGCAAAACACTCTGAAAACGTCCTTCGAAAACTATACCAGCTGCACCATCGCGACTGTAGAATGTCTACAACTTTACGCAGGCGAACTCAATAGTGGGGGCATGAGCCTTCCGCCAGGGTCTTCTTCTTGCGATCAGCTTTCAAGAGGTGTTTCGTTTACGGTTCCATACCTCCGTTCTTTATCTTACGTATGGCTGGGGAGATAACACTCCGTACCTACAAGCGCTATTTTTCCCTGGCACCAATTCCAAAGGAGACCGCCCATAGCATCCCGCGAATTAAAATGGCGCCAGGTAAGTGCAACTCCTGCAATTGCGGACGGAAAAATGAGGGGCCACTGAATACCATTGAAAGCTGTCTGACGATTTCCCTCGTTATCTTCAAGAGTTGGGACGATGAAGGTGAAAGCTGTGGAAGAGTACAAACTTTACACTGAGCCATTCAAAAGAAAACAAGAAGAAACGGCGCTTCTGTGTGGAAGCGTATAGGAGATAAGGAGATATTCCCCACTATGCCAAGCACGCTCTTTTGATGGCTATCAGAAATTTCGGTGCGATCCAAGTGCTTCGAAATTTCTCCCGGCAGCACCACCCAGAAGCTGGGACATGAAGTCGATAAGCTTTTGGATGACATGGGTGACTGTGAAGAAAAACGTGGATTGTCAGAGAGAGTGAATGCCAGGCAGTAACTGCGCGCACTCGCTCATGGTGACCCCTCTTCGCCTTGTTACCGTTGCGGCTATTGTACGGCTCATTTGATTTCAAGACGGATCGAAAAATACTTTAGAAAGCGACTGAAACGAGCAGAAAGGCACATAATGCTCGCGCTACCTTCTCACGCGTGCGTGCGCGCGTGTGCAGACAGCCAGCGCCACAAGCGATGCAGGCATTGATAACCCACTTTCAAGAGCGCCACAGCGAAGGTATCATACTGCGGAGTGCGCGCGCGCACGCGCTCTCAGAGGGAGAGTGACGCGGGGTAGGCTGTTTTCTCCGGCACCGCCGAGATAGGAAAGCCGAATAACGCTCTCCTGCCTTGCACAACGTCAAACGTCCCTTTGCCCGGGCCACCTTTCTCAAGGTGCCTGGAAGCACACGTAGGATCACCTTTCCTCCTCAATCCACTCTCGCCCCCACGTCCGTTCCGAGGAAGGGTGAGGCCGACGATCACACAGAGCAAAGGACCCTTCGGGGGGACACAGGTATATAAGCGCCCACCAGCCGCCAGAGCAGCAGGCACCCTTGATCTTTCGGACCCAACCGGAACTGCTGCAATCATGCTGGTAAGTGTCCGTGGGCCCAGTCTCGGGAGTCGCCGTCTCTAGAGGATTACGGTGCTTCTTCTTCGGCCGCGGATCATTCTGCGATGATTCGGTGATGTACCGTACCGCGACCGAAGGATTTCGACGAAGATGAGTTTGAAGGGTCGAGAAGCTGCCGGGCTGTCCTTTTGTTCCGCACTGAAATAATACAGATGCGTAAAGCCACAGCTAACATCGTCACGGGTGCCACCTGAAGAGCCCAGTACATAGTTTAGGTGGGACTATGACGAATTAATTCTATTGGGGCAATGCAGTCGGAAGTCAGTTGTAATCCCCCAACGACTGATTTGAAACGGGTAGCTTCTGGGAAACCTGGAGGAAGTAGAGAAAATATGCCTCGAAACGTTAACCATTTGCAAGATGGCTGCCTTTGCCAAAGCATCTGGGTGCACTCTGTTGAGCAAAAAGCTGAGCAGCGGCATGACCCAATAGCGTGGCTGTCAGTTATAACAGTCGATGTATTCACCTTTTACGCCCTCTTCCAGAGTGTGCCTCTGCTCTTAAGGGAATAGGCGGTCTCACATTTCATAGAAGCACAAAAGCAGCCTTAGTTTGGTTAGGGTTGTGGGGTTGAAAGTCCTAAAGCGACTAACGCTATGAGAGACGCTGTACTGGAGGACTCCGGAAATGTCGACCACGTGGGCAGTCTTAGATATTATCCTTACAGATACCTTACATGGAGGGCGCCGGGAGGCTGTAAAACAGCTGGTCTTTTGCTTTAGCGCATATGTTTCATTTTAAGTAAGTCTCAGTTACTATGGCAATAAATTTCTTACTCAGCCGTTCATGTTTCGTTAGCTGGCTCAAGCCGCTGCGAATCTCTGAGGTCACTGTTTTCCTTCATGTAATTGCAGAAGCTCGCCGTATTCCTTGGCCTCGTCGCCACCTGCCTTGGCGGCTACACCGGTGGCCTTGCCCTCGGTCACTACGGCGGTCTCGGCTACGGCCTTGGCCATTATGGTGTCGGATACCACGGCCTGGGCTACGGTCTCGGCTACGGATACGGTCATGGTCTTGGTCTCGGCTACGGCTATGGCCATGGTCTCGGTCTCGGCTACGGCTACTCTGGTCTTGGTCATGTCTTTGGGGGCGCCATCGCCGCTCCCGCGGTTGCTTACGCCCGCCCTGCCGCCGTAGTCCACCACGCTCCGGCAGTGGCTGTGGCTCGCCCGGTAGCCTACGCTGCTCCAGTGGCCGTCGCTCGCCCCGTTGTCCATGCTGTCGCCGCTCCAGTCGCCGTGGCCCGGCCCGTTGTCCACGCTGTCGCCGCTCCAGTCGCCGTGGCCCGTCCCGTTTTCCACGCCGCCCCTGTCGCCGTCGCCGCCCCCGTGGCCGTCGCTCGCCCCGTTGTCCACGCCGTCGCCGCCCCCGTAGCTGTCGCTCGCCCCGTCGTTCATGCCGTCGCTGCCCCTGTCGCCGTCGCCGCTCCCGCTGTGGCCGCCGTCCACCATGCTCCCGCGGTCGTCGCTGCTCCTGCCGTTGCTGCCGTCCATGCTGCCCCTGTTGCTACCATCGGAGTCGGCTACGGACACGGCCTGACCTACGGCCTCGGATACCACGGTCTCGGCTATGGCCTTGGCTACGGCTACGGCCTCGGCGGCTTCAACTATGGCCTCGGAGGCTACGGCTATGCCCTTCGCAAGAAGAAGTAAGCTACTGGAATGGTAAGTAACGGATAAATCAGAGAATACAACGAGCCTTTAATTCACTAATAACTCATAATTCACAATCACTTGACAGAGAGAATGTTTGCAGGAAGCGTTGAACTACCAACTGGAAAACCCAAATAACATTTAAGCTTCACAGCTGGAGCAATACAGGTAGAGGCAAACAAGGATGTTAGTAACGATGCAAGCGTTACGCACTGAGGGAAGGTATCTAACAGAAACTGGTAGATGCGCTCAAAGCCCATAGAAATATTCACTACTAAAATAAATGGCTGGTTCCGGAAATACTCTCTATTTAGTTAGCTTGGACAGCGTTCATCCCCTTCGGAACAAACTCAAAGATCGACATGCTGTGAAACCCACTGGAGCCAAGCCAAGAAGGCAGACACGGAATCACAGATGTACGTATCGATGCTGCTATGAAGGGCGCACTTAACACAGCTTACCTCAAAGCCATTAGAGCTTATTGCGTAGGGTGTCCTGCCCTTATGGGGCAAGCAATAATGACCCAAACGCTAATAATCGATTGAGAAGTAACCGATCTAGTGGGGCGATTTTATTTCGCATGATCACTTTCTTCCTCGGAGCGTTTTCAGGCTTCTAACAGCGCCTGTATATCCTTTTGTCAAACCTCCAAAAGAGATCCAATCTGCTGGGATACTCAGAAGAGGTTGTCGAAGTCCCGCAATTACTCTATTCTTGCTCATTTTTGTCGGGGGTCAGAGAAGATGCTACCTTTGAAGACGAGTATTCATTTTTTATTTATTTCTCCTTTTACAATCACACAGCTATCTCTTGTTATAACTTTATATCTCACGATGCATTGTTGAACAGGAAGGAATGAAAAGAAAAAGTTTGTGAAACGGCAGGAAGTCGCAATGACAATAACTTTCTGGTAATTGGCGTGTGGCACAAATTGAGAGCGTATAACGATAATACAACGTTTGTTGTAATGTGCAATTCATTTACTTCCGCGGACGTTTAGTGGATCTAGCTTTCCTTATTCAATATCATCATCAAAATATATGAGGCGCTGGCTTACAGTTGTCGGTGAAGCAGCTGAGCTAGGAGAAGTACAATGAACTGTGTGTTCTTAGCATTGCTTACCCACAAAGCGACTTATGTTTACTGTTAAGGAGTGAAACGAACAAGGAGGCCCCATAGAGTTTCAATTATGGGATGATAATTTGTTGAGAGGAGGCAAGGGTGAGGCTCAACCCTCACCCTTCCTTCCACAATTGCAATAATTCTTGACGAAAATAAGCGCTTTGCATTGCGTAACATCGCTCCTCCGTATTCCTTTATTCTTTCCAGAAACGACATCGCGGAACCGTATCGTCGAGCTCCCGGAGACCGCTATATCTTCGGCAGTTCCACCAGCTCCTGCGTACCCGGTCTCGCCTGTAAATCTCCCAAGTCTCGAGGCGCTGCCAGCCGTGTGGGAGAGCGGCCGTATCTCAAAACGCGCGTCCTTCAGTGTAAAAATGTCCTCATCTCAACGTGCGCTGCTGGCCCTCGGTTGTCACATTTTCGAAATACAACCGCCTCGTCAGATTTCGCACCGAATGTCTCTTCTCCTGTTTTTGTTACACGTCGCACCCAGGAACACTGCAGGGTGACGAGGACGTGATTGGGGAAAGGCGGGCGGACAGAGTATAGCAGCAGAGCACATGGAGATGAACTGGCCTGGTTCCTCGTCGCGTGCATCGTCTCGATGCGCTTTTTACCAGTTTATGTTCCCGATCAAGTATCAAGTAGATACATCACACACACTTGACGCAGTTGGCAACGCCCGCTGAACCACTTCCGGCAATATGCCCGCAGGAGAGCCCCTCCGTCTACCACCTCGGTCGAAATGGATGCTGGAGCAGCTATAACACCTGTGCAAGGCTGCATCAATAAGCCAAGGAACGAGGTTCCCTGTAGAATAAACTGGCAGTAGCTCGTTAGCCGTCTAAAATGCCATAATATTATTAATAATTTGTGTGAAATTATCGTCTTAGTTACATAACATTGATGATATATTTTGCAAGAAAGAAAGTGGTATATGTAGAGAATGTTTCGTTTTCTTAAGTTAACTAATATCAGAATCATCAAAGTGCAGGCCCATTGGCTTGCGATAATTATTAAGAAAGACTGGGGACGGACATACGGCAAAATAACGTTAGTGGGTCATGGACTAGCACTTTCTAGTCGGAGCTCCTTCCAGCCATCAAGCAGGCATGTTGTCAAGTGGCTATCCTGATAAGCCACCTTGTGGAGTTTGGATAGGTAAAATGACTGATAGTTAAACAGATAAAGAAAATGTCTATAGCCGCCTGCATGCAGTCAAAGGTTTTTTTTTCGTATTATATTGTTACTGAGGTTGGTTCCACAACACCAGAAATGGAACGTTGAAACCGCCTGCTGATTGTGGTGTCGTCAGGGAGGTTTTCAACATTTCGGCGTATATGAAGCCGTGTGTAACAAACAGCGACAGTTCAACGAAAGCTCTATGTATGATCGAGACCTCAACATTGACTAATATGTTGTTCATATTGTTACTTAGCTTTATTCGCTGTTCGTGATGAGGATGAAGAAGTGCGACAGACTCCGAGAAGACGACGACGCTGAGTGTTGTGAGATCGGTGCCCTCATCAACGTATAGTTGTGCGGACAGCTTTGGGACTGTAAATCTTCCACGTAACAATATTTACAATGCTAATCAGATGTCTGGACGGCTGTGCGGCTTTTGAAAGGCCCTTCATATTTGTTATGTAATACCGAGTAAGGGGGAGGGGGGGTGGCATCCGTATGCTGAATGACGTCAGTGCCCAAGAACTTCAGGAAGTCGAAGTTTCTGAATGCCTGCGTTGAGGCATCTCTCCTCGCCTGAGTCTATTTGGGACGTTAAACCGCATTAACCGGCCGACTGACCATTCTTGAAAAACAGCAGTGTACGAATACCTACTTGGGACCAACCAATCAACGATTTTTGTCAAAGCAGGAATGTACGAATATATGCTTGCCGCATGCCGCAGAAGGCATCCAGACAGGCGCGTTAAAGTGACTTCTTTGGAGGCTCAACGGCACTGCGACATCACGAATTGCAGTCATAGTAGACTTATCAATCTCATCTCTAAGCGGGGAGCCACACCCATTCGATCGGCGACCTGTAATTCAATATGCCCGCGGCGCACTACTTTACTATGGGCTTTCCTTCTCCTCCTTGCTTGGCGAGATCGTGGTTGGAAGGACGCAGTGGGAGGAGACCACTTCAGAAAGAAAGAAAGGAGTTCGTTATTAGCTCTGAGCATTGCTTGTGCCTCTGGTCCGGACAATAATTTTCCTGCCAAGCGCTTGAACACGGGCACTTTTGCCATGCATCCCACGCGAAGTGCTGATATGTATAAGTACCTACGACGTCGCTTTTAATTGTAAGAGAACTGTGTAATTCTGTGCGATGTCTTTATGAACATATTGCTGGGAATTGGTCGTCTAACTTTGCCTGTGTAGCTAAACCTTCTTTTTATCCATTTGTTCAATTTAGAGACATTTCCAATCCAAATCGGGTTTGTTGGCAGAGGACACTTAAAACAGACTGAAGTGGGAAGGCTTTCACAATATATTAGTACTGTTGCCAAGCTGTATATGATTGGCCAACAAACCAGTGAGACGCAAAGAGAAGAAATGAGCTGACAAAAGAGAAAAAAAAGTAGATCACAATCAAGCTCATGGAAGAAAAAAGTAATAGCATTAATATTTGAAAACTAAGTTTGCTGTAATTGGTTTATAAGCAGGGATACAAAGCTATCAATTGTAGTGCTGTTAAGAATTTCAGGGTCAGGGCTGGTGAAAGAAATGAAAACTTGCAGCTTGTATGACAGGGCTGGTCGCTTAGCGTCCCAGTGTGCTTGTACTTTGTGGCCCTTATCTATGTCCATGTCTATAACCTTAAGAAGTTGCTGGTGCATGAACTTTGAGCGTGCTAGATTTCCCTCTGCTACGAGTGTAAGAATACTGGCGTTCAGGAGTAACTAGTTCGGAGATCTACTAATATACAGATATTAAAGATGAATCTCACTGCCTTCACTTTTACTCGCTTTAAAGGAAAATTATATAGTTTTGTCATATTTCATGAATTTATTTGCCGATAAAGATTGTACGGCGGTCGCATTGAGTCATTTAGTCAGCCAGTGAAAACGAGAGAGGTGCGTTTTTTACAACAATTGCTACTTAACTGTGGAATATTGTGCGCTGCTGTAGTGAATAAGTTTATGGAAATGGTCCAACCTTGCGATGCGTGGCAATATCTAGCTTTTGATGCTGTCCTGCTTTCGCGTCAAACGCTGCCGCAGAAAACAATGGGGTGCTTGTTTGACCATTATAATCTACAAATGAGAAGACTCCCAAAATATTATCTGCAGATATATGGGTCTGCAAAGATGTAAATTGAATCTATGCAAATATTTTTTTTTCATCCCAGTCGGAAAAAGCTGGGGAAGAGTTTCTGTTGTCAATGTTGTTGTGACAACAAGCATTTCTGCGGTAAGGTCAAAATTTTCAGTTGTTAGAACAAAAAAGTACTGCAAAACTACAGGGTGCAGAAAGTACGACGGTAGTAACTACAGGACTACACGAAAGTACTGCAGAACAACAGAAACTCCTGACGTTTACGACAGAGCTACAGATCATTTTGTCGTATTTTTTCGGAATTCTGTAGTTTTTCGACTAGGATAAAGGCTGAAAACTTGCGCTTTTCGAAAAATTTATGCGTCAAACGTACAGGCAATAGGGAATTAGCTCAGGCTTTGTGGGTACGCGCTGTTTCGATTGTATTTTTATGATGCAATGTTATGTGCGTGAATGGCGAAAGAAATGCAGAGCAAAAATATACCAAGAACCTTTACCGCATGCCCTGCAAATTCGGCAGACGCTAATGGCTGACCTAACCACCGGCCGTTGCGTGATTACAGCATCTAACGACAAATGACTACCTTGATATGCGCAGACTCACAGATTGTCGACCTCTTGGCTAGTACCTCCACGAAAATCTGGTTTTAATTATTCTGCTATAGATGTAACATTGAAAGAGCGCAGATATTCTGGGTGATAAGCCGTGCGCGGCCTTTCCTCGCAAAACAGGTTAAAAAAAGGCAAACAACTATGTAGAGCGCCACTTTGCATAAGGATATCAAGTGAGGGTCGGTGCACAGAAACTAACTGAGCTGGATTATTTGCGATCCTGAGAAGCATTAACTCTACAATTGAACGTAGTCATCAGAGCAGATATGAGGCTTCAAATTCGCTCTCTTTAAAAAAAAAAAGCGTGTAGAAACTGACATTCTCCCGGAAATGAAGGACGGCATAAAAGGTTAAGAAGGTTCAATCATGCTCAGACCAATGGTCATGCGATGGCGGTAAGACGTCCTGGCTCAACAGGGCGCAACATGTTTTCTATTACGGTCAATTTACATCCTCGCTGCCCTCTCCTCTGGTGTTCCAGTAGTCCACACCATTTACTGTCTCTATGGTTTCCTCTTCAGTTTCTAATGTCGGTTAGTCTTATTCATGATCCACATATTTTACCTGACGGTTTTGCTTGGCAGAAAATGGAAATGGTTAGAAAGGTGTGCGTACCGTCTTTATTTCCAGCATGTAGGTGGAGTTGCATACATTGTTGCGTGACATTTATTTTGACAGTAACCCCGCCGGGGTGGCGCAGTAGTTACGGCGCTCGACTACTGTTCCCAAGGACGCGGGATCGAATCCCGGCCTCGGCGGCCGCTTTTCGATGGAGGCGAAAAGCAAGGCGCCCGTGTGCTGTGGGATGTCAGCGCACGTTAAAGAACCCCAGGTGGTCGAAATTTCCGGAGTCCTCCACTACGGCGTCTCTCATAGCCTAAGTTGCTTTGGGACGTTAAACCCCACAAACCAACCTATTTTGACAGTAGAGAACTCTGCACTCATCTGTAGGTCGGTAATCATGCCATAATAACGAATGTCGCGGCACAGGTGATTGGGGACAGTAACCGTGCCACAGGGGTGTCAGTTGTTCATGCCGTCGTCGAAGTAAACGCTTCAGTGGCTCGCATATGGCTGCCGTCAAAGTTGCTGTGGCAACCGGTGAGGCGGCTGACGCCACAGTCACTATGGCATCCAGGCATGTAGGCATCACTCAAAGGAGAGGGGTTGCTGGATAAGTACGTTCGTTACGACGTTGTAGCTCTATTACCATCTCCCCATTCTCACTTGCTTGATACTTTCTTGCTGCTCTTCTCATGATGAATGTAACTGCTGGGCCCGCTTTTCTCCTTAGTCACTCCTTGTTGGTGTTACTAGTGTTATTACATCTATTTATCTAGTAGGTATGTTTGATCACTTTGATTGCAGCCGTGTAGGCCTGAACTTGTGGTCCACTGAGAGTCATTTTTTTTTTTCATCTAGAAGCTATCAAGAAATCTGGGCACGCTAGTTGCCAACAATGGACACGTTTATTTTAGACAGGAAGCTTGCATGTATTAAGTACACAGGGCGTCTATAAAGGTCACGCTCAAAATAATGGTACCGTATTGTCGGAACGGTTAGGCTCTGGTTGCTGCTACAATATGATTCGCCTACAGCTTACGCTGAACAACGGCAAACGGCCATCCTAAGAAGTTGCTGAAACGTTTATATATAACATATAAAAACTGTACTTGCAAGAATTCAAGTAAATTTATTAAAACAGATCCCCGCCATGCTCTCAGGAACATGCACTTTCCAATACAGATATTGAATTTACCGCCTACAGCCGCTACAGCCGCATTCACACTACAGCAAATTTTCGGCGAGCGAAGCGGATTGGCTCCGCCGAATATCATCTAATTCTCCAGTAAGGGTGAAACTGACGCGGAACTGCGGCAGCTTGTGGTTTTTTCACGAAAGCAACGATATCTCACTGCTATTTCGTTTCCGGTATCGGAAGTTCGCGAATGAAGCGAGAGCGTACGTGAGCCCCGGAGTCAGTTCGCGCGCTTTTCTTTTGTCTGTTGCGTGGCTGCACACTGACTGCGCTGTTTTATCGCAGTTGTTTTTTATTTCCCAGTTGCGCGCTTGTAACGGGTAAGCGATTGTGACCATTTCAGATGATGAAGAGATCATTTCTATTCTCCTTTGTAACTCAGATATGGTCAGGCTGGAAGAGTTGCGAAAGGCAGATGAAAGATCAGGTTACGGGCTGAGGCGGTGGTGGTTGCGCCCAGCTTTGCAGGAACGCGCTCGGTTGGGCCAAGGCTGCAACCTCTTGCCGCTGCTTCGTGACAGGGACGTGGATTAATAAACAGAGTAAGCTATTGTGAACTTCGTACTAACGTTAATATGCCAAGGGCTACCACCTCACTGGCTTGTTCTCTTCTCGGCAGCTACCTGCCTATGTCACCCAGCAGCTCGACCCCCTTGTAGAGCCCCTTCTGCCTCGTATCCAGAAAAGAAAAAAGACACGAGATTTCTTAACGCGATACCTGCAGGATCAACGTCTGGCGCAGATTATCAGTAAGGCAGAAATTTTTGTATGATTGATTTCTTTTGCATTTTATTTGATTTCCAACTCTTAATCACTCAATTGTCTAATGTATTGGTAATGCCATTTATTATTCTTGTGTAATTTACATTGTTACAATAAAGCTACCCATGCCTAACAATAAGTAAGTATGGTGAAATGCTTATGCAAGTATAGCAGCCCTGTGCAGCTTGTGTGCCCTGGAGGCTAATATTAACCAGAAGATATAAATGAATTTTGTTTTGCCCATTTAGGTCCTTGCTTTGTGTAGGTGGGACACACTGGGATCTATTCCGATGCTTAGAATTACGGCGGAAGCAGATTTTTCAAAAATGTGGCTGAAGGCCAGGTAGGCATCCCAGAAGACGCACCTTTGGATGGTATTGGAACAATGCCTTTTTTTTTTGTGGGAGCTGAGCCTTTACTTCTGAAAACCTTCCTCATGAAGCCGTACGAAAATAGGAGTAAGTAATTCAAGTGCTTGTATTCTTCAATAAGCCAATTTGTTAGAATTGAAAATAATCGGTCTCAACCACAGTCATCACCATTTGATACAGCAAGCTGTTTGAGGTTCACCAGCCAAAGTTATGCATGTAAAAGCAGACATCGTGTCAAATGCTTAAAGAGTTTTACTTCAGACAACCCAACCACTATACGGCCATTGGTTGTAAAGAAAAGGCAATATCTACTTCACTTTTATGATTGCAGTTAAACCTCCAGCCTGGTATTTTGACAGAACGAAACAATGTACACTGAAGACTGAGTATGCCAAAATTCCCGTTTATTTGCCATCCCGTTTTCCACGCCGTCCCTGTCGCCGTCGCCGCTGACGTGGCCGTTGCTCGCCCCGTTGTCCGCGCAGTCGCCGCATCTGTAGCCGTCGCTCGACGAGTCCTTCATGCCGTTGCCGCCCCTGTCGCCGTCCACCATGCTCCCGCGGTCGTCGCTGCTCCAACCGTGGCTGCCGTCGACGCTGCCCCTGTCGCTACCATCGGCTTCGGCTACGGACACGGTCTGACCTTCGGTCTCGGATACCACGGTCTCGGCTATGGCCTTGGCTACGGCTACGGCCTCAGTGGCTTCAACTATGGATTCGGAGGCTACGGCTGCGCCCTCCGCAAGAAGAAGTAAGCTACTGGAATGGTAAGTAACGAAAGAATCAACGAAGACCATGAGCCACTAATTCACTAAAATCTTAATTCACAATGAATTGACAGAGAGAATGTTTGAAGAAAGCATTGAACTGCCAACGCAAAAATCAAATACCATGCAGTTTCAGGGTTGGAGCAAGGTAGGCAGAGGCAAATAAAGATGTTAGTAGCGGTGCAAGCCAAGGTACGCACTAACGGAAGGGGCGTAACAGAAGTTCAAAGATGCATTGAAAGCCCACGGAAATATTCACTGCTACCATTAAATGGGTGGTTCCGGAAATGCTCTCTAGTAACCTTGGAAAGTGTTCATCTCCTTTGGAACTAACTCAACGACCGACATGATGTGAACCGCACTGGAGCCTAGCCAAGAATGTAGACAAGGGATTGCCGACACGAGTTTCGATGCTGCCGTGAAGGAAGCACTTCACACGTCTTGCCCCTAAGCTATTAGAGGTTTTCACGCACGGTGTCGTGCCCTTGTGCAGAAAGAATGAATAATCACACACGTTAATAATCGATTGAGAAGCATCCGATCTCGTGGAGCGTTTTAGTTTTGAATGATGACTTTCTTTCCTGGAGCGTTTTTAGCCTTTTAATCGTGCCTATAGATCCACTTGTCAAGCATGGTTGGTTGGTTTGTGGGGTTTAACGTCCCAAAGCAACTCAGGCTATGAGAGACGCCGTAGTGGAGGACTCCGGAGATTTCGACCAACTTGTCAAGCATCCAGAAGAGATCCAATCCGCTGTGACACTCAAAAGGAGTTGTCAAGTCCCGCAATTACTGTATTCCCGTCCGTTTTTGTCAGATGACCAACGAAGATGCTACCTTTGAAGATGTGTATTGATTTTTTTTCTTCTTTTATAATCACACAACTATGTCCTGTGGAAACTTTATATCTCACGATGCTATGCCAAACTGTAAGGAATGAAAAGTAAAAGTTCGTGAAACGACAGGAAGATGCAATAGCAATAACTTTCTCGTAATCGTTGCGAGGCACAAATTGAGAGCGTATAACCTTTCTATAATAAAATATGTATTGTAATGTGCTTCTCATTTGCTTCCACGGATTTGTAGCGGGCTTAGCATTTCATTCTTAAATATCATGATCAAATTATGCGAGGCGCTAGTTTACCGTTGTGGTATAAACAGTTGAGCAAGTAGAATGAACTGTGTGTTCTTAGCCTTATTTACCTTCAAAGCGGCTTATTTTTACTGTTAAAAACTGAAACGAACAGGAAGGAGCCACAAAATTTTAATTATGGTATGACAATTGTTTTGAGAGGACGTAACGATGAGGCTTGAATGGGTCGGAAATGTTGGCAAGGTAAATCAAAACCCCATGAATGTGAATCCACAATGGCAATAATTCTTGACCAAAACAAGCTCTTTGATTTGCGTAACATGACTCCACCGTCTTCCTTTTCTCTTGGCAGAAACGACATCGCGGAAACGTGTCGCCGAGCTCTTGGATCGAGACAGCTGTATCTTCGGCAATTCCACAAGCTTCCGTCTCGCCAGTAAATCTTCCAAGTCTCGAGGCGCTGCCAGCCGCGTGGGAGAGCGGCCGTATCTCAAAACGCGCTTCCTTCAATGTAAAAATGTTCTCATCTCAATGTGCGCATCTGCGCCTCGGTTATTACATATTCGAAATACAACCATCTCGCGAGATTTCGCACAGAATGCCTCCTCTCCTGTTTTTGTTACACGTTGCACACGGGAACACAGCAGGGTGACGAGGACGTGATTGGGGAAAGCGGGGTTGACAGGGTACAGCAGCAGAGCACACGCAGGTGGACAGTTCTGGCTCCTCTTCGTGTGAACCGCCTGGACGCGGTATTTTCCAGTTATGTTCCCGATCAAGCACGAAGTAGACAAATCGCGAGCATTTTACACAATTCGTAACGCCTGCTGAACGACTTCCGGCAATATGTCCGGAGACGAGCCCCTAGGGCAACCACTCCGGTTGAAGTGGATGCTGGGACATTCATAACACCTGTGCAGGGCTGCGTCGTCAAGCCATGAACGAGCTTCAATGTGGGATAAACAGCAGTAGCTCGTTGGCCATCTCAACTGCCCTATATTTAATGGTAATTTTTTTGTGAAATTATCGCCTCAGTTAGATAGCATCGATACTATATTTTGCAAGGAACAAAGTGTTATATCTCAGTAAATACGCACACACACACACTCATGTAGAAATATACAACGTGTATATATATATATATATATATATATATATATATATATATATATATATATATATATAATGCCACCTGGTGTCCCCATGTTCTTGCTGCGCCTGGAAGAAGAGGACACTGAAGTTGGCTCGCGTGCTGTGCGCCGAACTTTGCCTGCTGGTACAGCTTCGTCCCGTCGTTTTAGTCACGTCTAGCCCGGTTGTCCGTGACCATATGTATATACACGCTGCGCATGAACCAGCTTTGAACCGGGGGAATTAGTGCTGTGCTGCTCACAAGCCCTGCGATGAAGATGAGCAGGTGGAGGAGCGGTGGCACGCGGCTGAGTAGCTGACCGTTCGCTCACCGTTCCGTGACGTCCATGTACTCTGTAAATAAATTAGTTTTGCAAATCGCTACTTCGTGACACTACAATATGATGTGATATGGTATGCATGAGGCAGCGTGGCAGGCGTACTATCTGAGCGCCGAGAAAGACATCTGTTGTAACGGTAATATCATTGGTCGATTGCGGCATCACCTCCACCTTGATGAATGGGCACAATAGAGATAGTGCTCTGAACCTGCTGCGGTGGAGTATGCGTGATAACTTGGCGGGTATGTCCTGTATTAGAGCAGATCATCAGCGATAGAGGAGAGGATGCCACAAGCGTTTCACTATAGTGAGTGGGAAGCAAAAGCTCTCGGCTCGCCTTGACAGAGAGATTTCTGTTGAGTGCATTAGAGAAGTAAAGCTAAACAAGCTATTTATTGGACATTATTCGGACTCTGCGGAGAAAGGAGCAACGTTTGAAACTGAATTCCTCTTACTATGAAATCAGCTCTGATCTACGTTTACTTTGCTCTTCGAAATTTTGGGCTGTTACACATCCCCGCTCGGATCCTTATTATTTTTTGCCCGTTTGGCTGCGGATATTGCCTTTAGCTTGTGTCTGTGGTCTTCAAGGTACTTTTGGACAATATTGATGTTTTCACAGCAACAATTGATGACAAAATGCTACTTCAGTAATGTGCTCTGTAGCCGGAAAACTCGTATAGTAGAATGTAAAAAATAGAATCAGGTGACAAATTTATGGGCTAGCTGAATGAGCAATACCAATTATCGGTAACATTAAACACCATAAACGGTTTTGTAATAAAATGTCCGTAATGAATGATGTGCCTTAATAAAGAACAGCCTGGAAGTGGAAAAAGGAAAAAACACAGACGCAGTATAGAGCATGCACAAAAAGCAGGGACAGTATAACGAAGCCTCGTTCAAGCCAGACTTGCGAAACCGCTACGGAAAGACCTGAATTCGCGTTGCAACCAATAAAGTGTTTTAGATTTTTCTACTACCTGTATTCGAAGGCCTGCTCAAGTATTTTTGCTGCTCCAAAGCGATGGTGCAGTGGTTAAGATGCCTGGCTACTGCGCCCGAGTACTCGCATTCGGTCCTGACCATAGGCACCTGCATTTCGATGGAGGCGAAGCGGAGAGGCATCCGTGTGCTATGTGACGCCAATGCACGTAAAAGAACCCCAGGAAGTCCAAGGTTCTAGATACTTTCACTGCGGCGTCTCTCATCACCTGAGCCGCTTTGGGACATGAAACCACCGTAACTAGCCAACCAACTAACCATTTTTGTGAAAACAGGAATGTACGAATATCTGCTGGCAGTGTGGAGCAGAAGGTATCCAGACTCGCGCCGCGTGTAGGCTACTTTCTAGGAGACACAGCGGTACTGCGGCGTCACGAACTGCAGTTGTAGTAGACTGATCAACCTCATCTCTACGCAGGGAGCCACACCCATTCGAGCGGCGACCTCTAATTCAATATGCCAGCGGCGCACTACTTTACTATGGGCTTTCCTTCTCCTCCCCGCTTGGCGAGATCGCGTTCTAAAGGACAGAGTAGGTGGAGACCACGTAAGAAAGAAAGAAAGAAAGGCGTTTGTTAATAGCTCTGAGCTCTGCTTGTGCCTCTGGCCCGAGCAATAATTCTCGTGCCAAGCGCTTGGATACGGGCACCTTTGCCGTGCATCCCACGCGAAGTGCGGACATGTATAGGTACCTGCGACGTCGCTTTTAAATGTAAGAGAACTGTGTAATTCTGTGCGATGTCTTTATGAACATGTTGCTGAGTGTGTGTCGTCTAACTTTGCCTATGTACCTAAAATCTCTTTTATTTATTTACCTACTGTTTTATTTATTTATTTACTCTATTTTATTTACAGGCACTTCCGATCCCATAGGCACTTGTGACAGGAGGCCACTCACATAAGCTCTACTGCTACATAAACCACACTGAGGTAGGACAACTTTCACGACTTATTAGGACAGGCCAACAAACCAGTGATAGGCAAAGAGAGGAAATGAGCTGGAGAAAGACTAAAAGCTACATCACAATCAAGCTAATGAAAGAAAGGAAGCGAATAGCATTGAAATTTTAAAATTAAGTTTGCTGAAATTGGTTTATAAGCAGGGATACAAAGCTATCAATTGTAGTGCTGTGAAGAATTTCAGGGTCTGTTATTTTTTTCTGTTATGGCTGTTCGCTTGGCGTCACAGTGTGCTTGTACGTTGTGGTCGTTATCTATGTCCTTATCTCCTTGTGAAGTCGCTGCTGCGTGAACTTTGAGCGTGCTAGTTTCGCTCTGCTTTCAGGTGTAAGAATATTGGTGTTCAGGAGTAGCGCATTTGGAGATCTGCTAATTTACAGTTATTTAAGATGAATCTCACTGCCCTCCTTTTAGTACTCTCTTTAAAGGAATAATCTGTAAATTTGTCATGTTTCATGAATTTATTTATACATAAAGACTATCTTACGCTCGCTCTGACACAACTGTGGAATATTGTGCGCTACAATTGTGAATATGTTGATGGAAATGGTCCAACCTTGAGATGCGTGGCAATATCTCGATTTTGATGCTTGTCCTGCTTTCGCGTCGAACGCAGGCGCCGAAAACAATGAGATGCTTGTTTGACTATAATTAGCAAAAAAAAAAAAAGAAATATATAGGTCTCCTAATACATCATCTGCGGATATATTGGTCGGCATGGATGTAAATTTACGCTATGCTAAAATATTATTTTCATCTTAGTCGGAACAAGGTACATATGATTTTTTTTTTGTCACAGCAGAATTTGTTCGCTGTTTGAGAGTGGGCTTATTGTGATAACTAACATTTCTGTAGTATTGTCAGAATGTTCGGTAGTTACAACAGAAATTTACTGCAAGACTGATGGGTACAGATAAGTACGACATAAATAACTACGCAACTGCATGAAAGTATTGCAGAACTGCACAAAAGTATGACGTTTACAACAAAACTGCAGAATATTTTGTTGTATTTTGTCGTAGTTCTGTAGTTTTTTTCTGACTGGGGTAAATGTTGAAAGCGCGCGTTTCGAGAAATTTGTGCGTCAGACCTAGCAATAAGAAATTATCGCCAGCTTTGTGGGTAGGCCCTGGTTAAACTAAACCACAG
Organism: Amblyomma maculatum; assembly: GCF_055883805.1. Taxonomy (NCBI): domain Eukaryota; kingdom Metazoa; phylum Arthropoda; class Arachnida; order Ixodida; family Ixodidae; genus Amblyomma; species Amblyomma maculatum. The sequence goes on along the minus strand of NC_139348.1, from coordinate 106,192,937 downwards.
TGATACAATGTTATATGCATGAATGGAAGAAAAAATGCAGGGCAAAAACATACCAAAAATATTTGCCCATACTTTGCAAATGCGGTTGTCATTAATGGCTGACCTAACCACTGGCCGTTGCGACTAACCACAAATGAATACCTTGATATGACGAAACGCATATATAGTCGCCTACCTGTTGGTTAGTACATCTAGGAAAATCTAGTTGAGCTAATACAGCTATCGATGCAAAAGTGAAAAGTGCGGATCTGTATGTACGTATGTGTGTGTGTGTGTGTGTGTGTGTGTGTGTGTGTGTGTGTGTGTGTGTGTGTGTGTGTGTGTGTGTGTGTGTGTGTGTGTGTGTGTGTGTGTGTGTGTGTGTGTGTGTGTGTGTGCGTGTGTACGTGTGTATGTGCGCGCGTGTGCGTGTGTGATAAGACGAGTGCGGCCCTTCCTCGTGCCACAACTTACGATAAAAACTATGCACAGCGCAATTTTGCATAGTGATATTGTCACACCACTGACGACGAGGAAGAATTGTGCTGGTCTGGGAGAAGAATAGGAGAAAACGTTGGTGCCTGGGGGCTAGTAGGCTTCACCTTATCCCACTGCCATATCACTGTAAATAAACACCCCTTTTCTATTTCACCGTAACAATATCTAATGGGAGGTTGGTGAACTGAGCTGCATTATTCGCGATCATAAGAAGTCATAACTGTACAAATCCAGGTAGTCATCACAATAGTTATGAGTCTTCAACTTCGCTCTCTTGCTAAAAGAAAAGCGTAACAATTGAATCTCTCCCGATAATGAAGGACGGCATTGAAAGTTGGGAAGGTTAAATCAAGATTAAACCAAAGATCATGCTATAGAGGTAAGGCGTTCTGACTCAACTGCATGTAATAAGTTTTCGATTTTGTTCAGTTTGCACTATCGCTGCTCGCTCCTCTGGTGTTCGAGGAGCTTGTACCACTTTCTGCTCCCCCTGTATGTATGCCTCAAATTGTGGTATCTGATTTCGCGAGCAACTTTGAACTAAGTTCAGTCTCACTAACGGCAGTTGTACTTTCGGTATGATGGACAGATTGTTTCTAATATTTTATGAAATCACTTTTGAAAATAGCCATGTTTCTCTAATTGGATGTTAAATTTCATTAGCCACCTCGATGAAGTGTTGAAGTGCAGGTTTGATTTGGCCACGCGTTCGAATACGACTTTGTACGCACAAGTAACCACGTGATTTTGCGTTTGGTGTGATTTCGTACAAGTGGAACCTGAGAAAAGTGACAATATCTACAACCTAGCAAGAAAGTCAGAAAACTGAAAACTCATGTGTTTGACTGAAAACTGAAAGAAAAGACAAGTGGAGTAAAATGTTCGTTTCCTTCTGCCCCCGCTTTCTTGGAGCCTGTGATGAAGTGAGTAACCTACCACTTCCTGTATCAACTCATCTGGCCTGCCCAAACGTCGGTAAAACCAGTGGTCTTTGAAGGGAACCAAGCTTAGTTTGACATCAGTAATTGCTGTATTCTAATGCTGACGCCATGCGCAGAATGTGCCCATGCATCTTCGTTACGACGTTGTAGCTCTATTACCATCTCCCCATTCTCACTTGCTTGATACTTGCATCCTCCTCCTTTCACGATGAAGGTAACTGCTAGGCCCGCTTTTCTTCTTAGTCTCTCTTTGTTATCATTATTAGTGTTATCATATCTATTTATCTAGTCGGTATGTTTGATCATTTTGATTGCAGCCGTGTTAGCCACAACTTTTGGTCCACTGGTATTCATTTTCTTTTCATCTAGAAGCTATCAAGAAATATGGGCAGGCTAGTTGTCAGCGATGAACATGTTTATTTCAGAATGGAAGCTTGGATGTAAGGACACAGGGTGTCGAGCATAGGTCACACTCACAGTAATGATACCGAAATGTCGGACCGGTTTGGCTTTGGTTGCTGCTACAATATGATTTGCCTACAGCTTACTTTGACAACCGGAAACGACATAATTGCAGACAATCGTCATTAGTTACAATAAAAATTTATATATAACAAATAAAAACTGAACTTGTAACAATGCAAGTACATTTATTTAGACAGATCCGCGTTAGACTCTCAGAAACTTGCTTCCAATAGAGACTTAGTTTAGCTCCTGTACATACCGCTACCGCCTACCGCTGCTACGCTCTGTCAGCGGTTCAGTTTAGTTCAGTCGTTCAGTCGTGTCCGACTCTTCGTGACCCTATGGACCATATCACACCACGCTTTCCGGTCTCTCACTATCTCCCTAACATCACACAACTTCATCTGCAGCACCTCGAGGATGCCATGTAACCATCGCGTTCGCTGCTTACCCCTCCTCCGGTGATCCTCAACCTTTCCCAACATCAAATCTTTGTCCAGCGACTGCTCTCTTCTTATCAGATGACCAAAGTAGCTGAGCTTTAACTTTAGAATTTGACCCTTCAATGAGCAGTCAGGGTTTATGGTCGACAATATCGAGTGATTTGATCTTCTGGCCGTCCAGGGAGCTCTCAAGATTCTCCGCCAGCACCACAATTCAAACGCGTCAATTCTTCGGCGGTCAGCCTTCTTCACAGTCCAACTCTCGCATCCGTAGATCACAACTGGAAAGACCATAGCACGAGTTATACGGATCTTGGTTGGCAGTGTAATGTCTCTGCTCTTTACTAGACGGTCAAGTCTAGCCATGGCTCTCTTTCCCAGAAGCAGGCGTCTCTTAATTTCACGGCTGCAGTCTCCTTGCGGGGTAATCTTGGAGCTCAAGAAGAGAAAATCTGTCACAGCTTCCACTTCTTGTCCCTTGATGCTCCAGGAGCGGTACACGCGCTCAATGGCCCCATGCGTGAGCGTCCGCCGGCATTTGACAGGATCATGGGGCCATCTTTCGCGCTCAGGGCGCATGCGTATATTGCCGCTCGCGCGGTAGCGGTAGGTGATAGCGCTAAGCCGCTGCGTTAAATTAAGTCTCTGCTCTCTCTTAATCAGACCGCAGTTATCATCATCATCATCATCATCATCAGTCGGACTATACTCAGTGCAGGAAAAAGGCCGCTGTGGGACCTGTAAACCTCTATTCATGCTTATACGTTGCGACGTAAATTGCTCGTATCAGCTGTGGTGCCCAAGGCTCCATCAGCTGACGTCTATATCAGCGCTGACCTCGGTTTTTCGGCAGAACTTTACTTGCCGAAAACGTAAGAAAATGAAAACAGATCTCAAACAAACCCTTCAGTAACAGCAGTAAACTTTTAACGCTCAGAATACGGATGCGGTAATGCAACTAGTGCACGCTTCCTGTCTCCTAACGTCGCACATACTATTTTTCGTTCCATAGCTGTTTGCGTTGTCCTCACTTAAGTGGAATCCTTTTCATTAGGCTCCGAATTTCAGTCGTATAGGTGAATACAGGTAACTTACAACTATTATAAACTTTGCTCTTGACCGATACTGGTGAGCTCCTATTTATAACCTGCGAGTACTGAAAAATGGACTCCATTCCAATTTTATTCTCATAGTTATTTCCTTTTCGTGGGTGGTCAGGATCCGCAAATACCAATGTCTATAAGCAGACACATTGGCCACCACTTCCTGCGCATCGATACTTAGTGCAAACATCTGTTGCCTTCCGAGACTTCTGAATATTCGGGATTCCCGGCGCCAGCGGCCGCTTTTCGGTAAAGGCGAAAAGCAAGGCGCCCGTGTGCTGTGTGATATCAGTGCACGTTAAAGAACCCCAGGTGGTCGAAATTTCCAGACTCCTCCACTACGGCGTCTCTCATAGCCACAGACCAAACCAATCAGAAGAATTTTGATTCAGTTTACCTGGAAGAAGCTTAAACCCTCTTCGCTGAAAAATAAAAGTTTGGTTATCCCCATAGTCCCTTTACGGTCGCTGGCTGCATGATGTCTTGTAATAGGACGCTTGCCACATTGCAATGAAAATCGCAATAAAGACACGAAGTCAGCTTGCTCTCCGCCGCACTAAGGTGTTGAAGGCGATTCCCGTAAAGCCTTGAAGTGACCAGAGCACGGACGCACGCATATTTTTCTGGCGCACGCCTGCGACAGGAAACGCGCCAAAATCTGAGGGCGGCGGGATTCTCTGCTTCCGCTGTGCGCGCGTGGTCGTTTAGTTAAGATAATCCAGTAGGAGGCAAAAGGTTGCGTCGAGTTAGAGGACAGGCAGGAGTTGTTATGATGAAGAATTTTCGTGGCACGAAAAGAGAAAAAAAGTGACCAAGAGGACAGAGAAGAGAAAGAAAGTGTGAAGGTGTTACTCGGCGGTGGAGACCCACGAGGTGAGGTCGGGTAAATTCCCGGTTGGAGGTCACGAGGGTCGATACAGCGAGGACAGCCATTAGCCGGTGCGGTCCAGTGCGTACCAAGAGCATGACTCATACAAGGGAATGAGAAGTAGCCAGGGCCATGCGGCTTGTTAAAAGGCGCGGATTAGCGACAGTTGAGGTTCCACCGAAAAAAGATAAAAAGGTAGCACTTAAGGCGTAAAAATAACGCATACTGCTAATGGCCTTGTTTTGTCTCCACACACAAAAAAGAGAGATGACAAACTAAACGATAACCCTCGCAAGAACAGAACGAAAATTATAATCTGATATGGCTCGTTTACCATATATACACGGCGCCAATTCAGGAGCGGTGATTCAGATTCCGATGCGTTGAAAGGATGAACTGAATAAAGAAAGCTATTTTTCGATTAAGCTGTTGCGGATAGCAAATGGCAAATGCGATTTAAAATGCCTTTGCTGACTGCACATTGGAGGGAAGAAAAATGGTTGTAAACAAAACACCCTCCCTACATATGTCCACAAAAGTCGCAAATACTTGTCCTCTTTTGATTTTCTTTCGAGGCTACTCTGATGAACCATATGGAACATACGAAGAAGCATTTTGCTGATGCTGTCTGTATATTTTGTCTGGCACTAGTATTCATTTTCAAGCCTGGCCATGCCGTCTTCTAAGCAAGCTCTACCAATTTTTCTCGAGTTCATTTCGGGTGAGATGGCTCATGTATTTGCCGAATATCTCCTGAGACGTCACTAGACAGCGGATGCCTCTATATGTGCTTCCCCACGGCTGTGCCGGTATGGAATAAGCAGAGGTAACACAGACGACCGCGTTTCGACCGCATTTCGAACCTCTCTATGATAATGCCCAACGGTGGCTGTAGGCATTTGTAATCAATAAATTAAATAAAAAGCCCACGTAAGATAATTCTCGCATGCACATTATGCGCTGCTGCCAAGTAGTGCTCTTATCTGGCTTTACTAGTTACTGGTAATCCTTAGTAGTTTGGAGAAGTAGAAATAAATGATGGGATTAATAAGTGGGGTTGATTTCAACTGACGGCTGCTGCAAAGTAATGTGGCTTCGATGTCCTGAGGCGCGAGGCGGTTGCATAAGTGTTCCGAACTATCACAAGAAAAGAACGCTTCTTATCAGTGTAAAAGTTGCGCACTGGCTTACACTCGAAAGAGCCTCGGTTCCATTCCCGCGTGAGAACTTTCACTTTGCCTGGACACGGTCGGCCTCGATGGAGAGGGCACGCGCTCTTTCTTACGGCCTTCTCAATCGCTGCGGGAACAATGGGAACTTTTCTCCTTGAGCTACGCTCTCCGCCACCGCAAGGGGCGCGACCTGCTCACTGTTCGCTCCGCGTCTGCTTCAGCGGCGGCGGGTGGTTTTTGCCTGGTTTCGTGTTGTCGCTCGCGAGTTTCGTGGTGAGTGCAGCCCCGAAATTAAAGAGCACAGAAGGTAGATGCTGCAGCGGCATGTGGTCAACGTACCACACGTGAACGGATATAAAAAACACTGTCGTTCAGCAAACGTTCGACAAGCGTGGCATACATTGCGGCATGGTAGCTACTTTTGTTCATTTTAATCCGAATTTTTCCCAAGCCTGTACACGAATGGGAACAAAAAGAAAACTGAATGAGCAGTGATCACATCGAAGCTTCTTCAAGGCTAACATGACAGCAACTCGTCTGCAACAGCAAAACCGTCTTTCAGCGCTAGATGCGAAACCATTCAGGTAGCACATAAGATGAAAATAATTTCATAAAAATGTAATGTAAATTGCAAAATGCTTGCATGATATAAAGTATTGGTATAAGTCAAAGTAAACGTTGTAGGGTTGAGTTTTAAGTGTTATTACAATTCATATACTTGGCAATGTGTGGTATTATAAACATTATTTTAATTTTGCAAATAAACATTGTTTTAATGAACTTTTTACACGATATTATGCTTAATATGAAAACAAAAAATGGTTGATATTCATGACACCACTTGTGCTCGAAGTGGTAAAAAAAGGCCAATAAATGATGAAGGTGATACTCGATGCAGTGACTTACAAATGAGTTCCCCTGCTATATCGAAAGTATGCAAGAAACTTCTAAAGCGTTAAAGAAGGACACTCTCACTGAAGACTCATGTCAAGCTTTATATAGCGACCCATTGAGGCTCTCTTCGGGAAAGTAAGGTTAATGTGCGGAAGGGAATCACATATGCCAGATGCGAGGGCCGTAACAGCTAGCGGCACATGACTATACATGACTACATTGTCAAGACGGACGTTTCATCTGAGAGCAAAATCAAGGCACGGAAGGAAGTGATGGCATCTCCTACCATCCCATTTTCCACTGTCACATATTCCGGTTCACCTTACGTCGCTGGATATATCGTTTAGTTAATCAACTTCGCGTCTGACGCTTGCGCTATTCTTCTTGAAACTAGCGAAAGAAGCAGCCCCATGTAGTACGTTCTTCTACGAGGACAATGTTCTAGTGGACTGCATTATCCGAAACCAGAGCTTGTTGCCCTATTGGACAAACCTTTTTTTTTTTTTCGAAAAAGCTGCCGTGCACCTACTACACACAAATGTTCTCGAAGTACTTAAGATCCTGATTCAGTCAGCATTTCAGACCTCAACACGGAGTTGCCAGAAAGGAATTGACAACAGCTATGTTATTAGGTCCGTTTCTTTGATATTTGAAAAATTTCTCAGAATTCTTCTCAATTAATTATACCAGGAAAGTGACAGAGAAGACCGAAATGCCAACTCCTTATGTGCACAAGCCGTGCAAGAAGATTTTGAGTCTGAATTTTTTAGACGCAGGTTGCGCTTTGATGAATTGATGAACATATAGTGCAATGTGTAACTTTGAAGGAACATTTTTTTATTGTTTGCTGCTCTTTTCGATTCTGCTTAACTGTTTATGCCCATTTCATTGATTAAAAGTAGTCGCGAGACTACATATACATCTTCGGTCTTTCAACTGACTGATATGTTTTGAACGAAGCTAGAACAGCCCAGTCCACTAGACAAGTGAAATTTTTACTATATGGGTAAATTTTTGTTATTTACTCTGAATCTGAGACGCGCCATGAATTTTTGCCGGTGCCGTCTGATCTAAACGAAAACGGTAGCGGTTGACAGAATCTCCACCCAACAGTTCACCATGCACTCACGTCAGGTTGCGCTACACCTGCTTAAAACATTCAAAGGCAGATTGCATAGCCTGGTAAATTTATTTTTGTACAAAACTTAGAGGTAAAAAATCTTGAAGTGTACCCGAAGCTTCATTCGACCGTGCAGGGCCGCACTGACGAAGGAGCGCGCGCGTGAGCGGATTGTTGACTGTATTTTATTCCTCGTACACGATAAATGTTCGATGTTGATGACGGACTTTGTATAAACCATAAGGGGCGAAATGTCAGGACTTGCCAGTTGCAACTGACGCGGGCGAAGCTAAAAGCGAGCGCGCGTTTCCCTTGCGCGTGAACGGCTGTAGCGGAGGAGCAGCAGTGGGGCGGTGGCGACCCCACCGAGGCGCGGCGGGAGTTGAAACAGACCCCATTGGAGAGGCCGTAAGAGAAGAGAAGCGCTCTCTCCCTCGAGCCTGGCCGTGGCCTGGAAAAGAGTTTTTGCTTCTTAAAGGGCCCTTCGCAATCATCGCCGAATGTCGTTACTGCCTGACATCTTCACTGTGATCACCAATAAGCAAATTTCAGTGTTACTACGCGAAGGCTTTTGGCCAAAGTATCTCACATGTATTTCAGTGGACACCTAAACAACGCCCTAAGCGTGGTTCATTGGAACGGAGCCGCCTGCTGTCGGCATCGAAGCCGGGTACTCCGGACAGCAATCGAGACTCGTAACCAGTAATTAATAATAATTGGTTCCCAGGAAAGGAAAGGTGCAGTATCTGTCACACTTTATCTGTGGATGCCTGAACAGCGCCGTAAGGGAAGGGAGGAAAGTGGGAGTGAAAGCGGAACGAGAGAAAGAGGAGACGTAGTGGAGGGCTACAGAGTAATTTTGACCACCTGGGTATCTTTAACGTGCGCTGACATCGCACAGCTAGTTTAGTTTTTTGAGAAAAGAAGGGGCAGCATACTTCGGGTGGACACCCCGAAATCGTGGGCAACCAGACTTCATTACGTCAAAGACACTTGAAGATGAAATTCAGTGCCATGCAAAGACCGGTTAGGGTGGCTCTTCTTGGCCTTGATGGGGCTGGGGCAGGTAGGTCACCGCCGTTTGCTGCGGCGGCTAGCCTGCCACCGAATTTTTATCTGTGCAGGCCCTCATTGCACCCGCCGATCGGTGGTGGACAACGGCTGTTGTTGCGGCGCGCGTCTTTCTTTGCCTCTTCCTTGTCTTTCTTCTCTATTTTCTCTTCTGTCTGCACGAGGCAGCGGAGGTGGCTCAGCTACAGAGCCAGTAGCAGGCCCGTGCATTTTCTTTTCCTTCTTCCTGCAGCCACAACAACCATCTAGCATAGGGAACATTTAGCATGAATTGTAAATTAGTTTATACGAAAGGAAAGGCACCGTATTTGTCTAGGTAGTTGAAAGTGAAAATCGGCGGGACGCTGACGGCTCGAAAAGCTTGCTCAAAAGAATGCTAAGACTCGCTTTCCCCAACCCCAACTTAAATGGAGAGGCACTGCTTTGTTGTGCGATGTTAGTGCTCATGAAAGACCCTCGATGGCCGATTACCCCGTAGTCCTACACTACGCGTCCTCTTTCTCTTTTCGCTTTCATTCCCACCTTCCTCCCTTCCCTTACGTCCCACAGATACTGCGTCTTTCCTTTCCTATAAACAAATGTACTAGAATTTGAAATAAAATAAACACGATTGTGGTGGAAAAACATTGACTTCCGACAGAAAACTTTGTTCGATGCACTCAGATCTCCCAAGTGCGGTAAAGGCGAAAGCCTTTCCTGCAACTCTGCACTCATTTTCCACCTTTTCACTCATTGGCTTGCCACGCCGGGGTGGCGCAGTGGTAAGACGCCCGACTACTCTGTCGGAGCTCCCGGGTTCCATCCCGACCACGGCGGCTACGTTTCAATGGAGGCAAAACGAAGTGGCGTCCATGCGCTGTGCGATGTCAGCGCACGTTAAAGATCCCCAGGTGGTCGAAACTACTCCGTAGCCCTCCACTACGGTTACTCGTCCTCCCTTTCCACTTAACTCCCACCTTCCTCCGTTCTCTTACGGCGCGGTTCAGGTGTCCACAGACACAAGTGTGGCAGATACTAGATCTAGATTGATCTAGATAAACAACAATTTTCCTTCAAAAAATGTTCATCTTCCACAATATGAGCGGATATTTGAAAGAGAAAAAAAAAAACGCGCTGAAGCAGGATGCAGTATTTAAGAATCCGGGAAACAATGCCAAAATATCTAAGCACCGTGAACGCGGTTCCAGCCAGGTGCGCTAACAGGGACTCTCACAATATGGCTAGTTAGCCGAACCGTACCTTTCTGCATGGATTTATTTTTATTGTGTTTTTGACGTTTTTTAACTGCGTAATGAATGGCTTTCTAAGTTCTGAACGAACTCAGGGATTTGAAATAGGTTGCTTTAACGCGTGGCTCTGCATGCACAAAAGGAGATCTGCGTGCCTGTTCCGCCGCCTGTGAACGCTTCAGTGTACTGGTGCGTTGCGCTGTTCGCCGTTCCGCCATACGCGGCAGCACCTGGATACGGGAAGCCGTTGTGTAGATAAATGTACAGCGTCCGTCCAGGCGAGTAGAGCCAGGGCTTTTGAGGATCTATTTTTCTTTTAATAGACATGCATGCTGCTCCGTCAGTGAGTGAAATGTATTTGAGACGTTCTGTAGATAATGATGAAAATGCAACTAAGTCTTGATGTGCAAAGACAAATAACTGAATGCTGTGAAATCGGAGTAAAACGTCAGTTCTAGTAGATTTGTAGCAGGCTTTTCGTCCAAGTTTAAGTGACTTAAACAATGAGGGGGAAGTGCAAGTTGAGATGAAATATATCAAGCTGACCGATGAGTTTCCATTTTTACTTTGTTTCCGCATACGTGTTGATCTTTAAACTCTCCATCTCTCCCGCATAAGACGAAGTTCACGTGCATAAAAAATCCTCATAAGCGCGTTGAATTTCACGGTCAATTAAGGCTCCATGGATTGTGCTGTGATGACTGTAGTTGCGTTCTACTTCCTTTCACTCACTTTGTCGTATATTTGGGCTTGAACAGGAGAGAAGTCATTACCTGTAAGGCTAGGACGAACATATCATATACATATGTAAGAGGTTAAGGGAAGTTGTGGCATATATGCCAAGTTACGTGAGGTAACAAGTGTGGAAAAGCGCTACACGTTGTTTCAGTTTTTAGGCGAAAGCGTAGTATCTACGGCAGCTGCTCTGTTACTCGTCAATCAAATGCTAAAAACTGCTGCGCTAGATTTCCAGATATATCGCGTGTGGTACACAGCTCACTGATGATCAACCAGAAGGTATCATGAAAGATCTTACCATAGTTAAGTTAGGACAATTGTATCAATATGCGATATTGATAACAAATTACTATGACATAAATTTGAAAGAACCTGCTCGCAAACGAAGAACACTAAGCACAATTGAAACATGTGTGATGCCAAGAGTTTATACAAATTACGGGAAAAGAAGTCGGTAGAATTATGTGCCATAGTTGTTTAACAGCTTACCTATACACCTTTTGAATATCACTAGCAGAAAAACAGCAAAAGCCCTGTTAAGAGGCATGGTACCTTCGGGAAGTAGTGCGATCTCTTTTGCATTGTGTCTTTTTTTTTTCTTTTTCTTCCTGCTAGACTGTTTGATGTGAAAAGTATAGTAACTTTCCTGTTGTCTCACGTTGGTGCTTAGCCTATTACGTTTTCACTCAGTTTAGTGAACATTACAGTGACTTTAGTTTGAAAGTGCCATTCAAGACTTGATTGCATAAATGTGCATTGTATTCCCTTTGTCTAAGTCTCTCATTACTCACCAGAATTGTGTATCGAAATTGCTACTGTATACTTTCGAGTTGTTTCTTATTTGTGTTTTACATTTCCCTTTATCAGCTTAATAGCATGAATGTGTTTTTCTCATAAAAGGAAAGATTTACAGCGCTAACAAATAGACACACAGGACAGGAGCTATGGTGTGTCTCTTTGTGAGTGTCTATTTGTTAGCGCTGTGAATCTTTCCTTTTATGAGTAATGCAAAAACTAGCCCAGCAATTAGTTTTACTTGAATGTGTTTATGTTTTATTTTGAGGGTGGTTATGTCACTTTTTTGTATTTCTTTTCTTTTTGATTTTACTCAATTTATTTGAAATACAACTTGTGTTATCTGTGGACATTGCGTTGGACGGTGCTTGGTATGCTCTTCTTCCACCGATCAACTCGCAAGCACTGAAATGCTTAGAGGCTGCAAAAAAGTGTAAATATTGCGGACAATAAGCTTTATTATTACTGGTATTATTATAATTAATTGAGGTCAATTCGTAAATACTTGAAGTGCTAGAAGGATGAACGTAGGAACTCAAGAATATATATAGGTCACTGCTTTCAAAGTGCAAATCACTTCTTTGACACAATGCCGCCCCTCCCTCTCTTCTTCCTCTGCGGCGTAGCTTTTTTTTTTTTTTTTGACGGGTTTCTAAGTTCTCCTGACAGGATTGACTGCAGTCATTACTGCATGGAATCTGGGGAGGTGCGGAATGCTATTTATGTTCCGGGCACTCCCTTTAAGCCATCACACCAGCCCTCCTTGTTCGGCCACCTGTCCCCGGTTAACCCAGCCCTTCGAATTCCCGGGCTGCCGCTGAAGCAAGAATGAAATATCGGAGATAAAGGCTTCATTTATTACGTCTACTGGGATTCCTACACCGTCATTAGCTATTGTTCACACGCCCCGTCAGCTGCAAACTTTCAACAGTAGCCCTGGTAGCCTGATGCTGAATGGTGCATTGACAAGTATGACCTTGTAGTCGTTTTCATATGGGGTTGACGTGGCAGAGTTGGTAGCTTTTCGTCCAGTTCGTTCACCGAGTTTTATTGTACTCGGGGACATGTCAGGCAGGTAAAGACCTTGTAGTCGCTTTCATCGGGGGTCGACGCGCCAAAAAGTCGATAACTTTTCATTAAGTTCGTTTGCAATCGCTGAGAACCATTGCAGCTATCGCTGGCATCGAGTTATTCAATTCATTGTGCACGGGGACATATCAGGCCGGTAAAAAGATTATTTTTGGAGCTTCTTACTGGCGGCAATTTACTGTAAATAGACCTTCGTTGGTTCGCGATATATGTCACCAACGTGAAAAGAAATGCGAACGGGGCAGGTGAACCACGAACGCAAGAAACACAGTAATATTATTTGTCAGAGAGAAAATGCAGACCGGGTTCTGAACCTCCAACATACGCTGAATGCGTGAGCGAAAATAAAATGAATTTATTTAGCATTTCGATTTCCTGAAGTAGACCTTTTCGTTATGATTTTCCCTGTTATCTGAAGCCGATTGTACATGTAGTTTCAACCCAATGTCTAACTTCATCTTCGTAGTTTATGAGCTTTCTCGTTGTTTGGTGCTTGCTCAGTTATTTTCATGTCATTTATAATTTACGGCTTCAGGTATTTCAAATAATGGATTGGTTGCCGGTAAATTAGATATAGGTAATGATTTCGAAATGTTTTCTTAAACCCTTAATGGATTTTTTAGCACTTATAAAGTATCGCCTTAGAGCTACCAATCATATCGTGCATGTGAAGATCACGGAAGATGAACCTAGGCTGCAGCAGAAACTTCTGCCTGGTAGAATAATCGCCTCGTTTCAGGAAAAAAGAAATTGTAATTACTTTTGTCCGTAAACATTAATTCCAACATGAAACAAATATAATCACGAATAGATCGTTGACCCCACTTACAAGCAATCATATTTATTCTAACATATTTGCGAGTAAATGAAATAAATGGACATTCGTGAAGCGCAATGACTGCTCCCGATCACGTCAGTTTGTTGTGATTTTAAAGCCGCTTATTTCTATTAATATTACTCTTAAACAGTGTACGGACTGTTGTTAACATCGAATATATTTAACAGGAGAAACAATCCACAGCAGCGAAAGTTCATCTCTGCATCCTATACAGATATTAATAAAAAACGTAATGAAGTAATGCGAAGTTCATTCACATAATATTTACGGAGAGGGTAATTAAAACTTTGGGAAGTCACAGAACTACAGGAATATTGACAGTAATGAAAACATATTCATTGATATTTCGAAACGACCTAAGGCATTTAACTCAGAAATATTAATAAAGCGTTGTAGATTTGTTGCGTAACGTTCCTTCCTGGGTAAATATATACATCACCTATAAATTATTCGCTGTAAGAATAATAATGAACAGCGCTTGAAACAGCTGAAAGAAAATGCACGAGAATGTTTAGAGAACACTTCTTCGTGGCTTGCAGAGCACCGCTTTGTTCTTGTTCGTCCTATTTAGTTTTCTCGTTATCTGAAATTTCAACCCTTGGATCAGAGGTAGAGCGTTTGGTGGCTTGGCAGATCTTCATTTAAAAAGAAATGTACAGGAACTAACGCTATTCGAACTTGCGTATTAAATTTTGTAGTATATACTACCGGGTCCCTTAAGGATAAGGAAATAGTATAGCATGAATCTAAAAACTGCATGAAATGTTCTTATGATAATTGAAATCTTTCTTCTGTACGATTTCTACCGCCTGTGCTGCTCCTCCGGTTCTGTGAGCACTCATCTAAATTAGAAGCATACTGATCGCCTACCTTTTGCTGCTTCAGTTGAAATACACTGCTCCCGTTTATACAAATATGACAGAGGCCACATGCGAATTAACAGTACATAGCCAAGAATATGAGACAAATGGCATACTATCTTTACGAATACGAACAGCGTATTATTATTTGTGAGCCCGCATTATTCATGCATGGCACCAACTTCATGTCCTTTGCCACCTGGCGCGTGTTCTTTGCTGTTTTGAGCGGCAAAAATGTCAACGTTCGCTTATGTACAACTAGCACCAGCACTAAAGAAAACACGTAGTACTCATTAAAGCAATGATTCTTTCCTAATAGTGTACCCAAGCATTCCTTGTCTTTTGTTTTTAATAGCCTTCGCTCGAGAGATGCCATTTTCATTTACTTGGTAGAAGTAACAATTGAATTAGTTTATTTGCAAGTGTGCGATTTTACCTTTCATATTACAGCTCCAATTACTACCTGGCTGAGGCATATTAGCTCTTTGATATAGTGGGGTACTTCCAACTTTTGCGCAGATATTGGGACTATGTATAACAAGTCGTTCATTTTTTCAACTCTCAGTTGTGCGCGTAGCAGCAGAAACTGCTGTCTCTTTATACACGCTTCTGAAATCCCCCCTTTTTTAGGAATATAACGCCTTCAGAGGTGCAGAAGGCCTCGTTAACGTGCTATAATTGCCAAGGACATCAATTATTTTATTTTAATGCATATTAATTTCATATAAAGCACACTACGAGGAGAAAACGAAAAATTTCATAAGTGGTTTTAGTGTTTTCTTAAAAAGTTGTGTCAGGCTTTCCAGCAGTTTGCGAAATAATAATTGTTATATCCACCAACAAATGGTGAGAGTTAAAAACATGATGCCGCGAACCTTTATTTACTGTTTTCAACAGCCACCAGCCACTGTGGTTGTAGCGCACGTACCGATTTTGAGCTATTTGTTTGCTCATGCTCGGTATCGCGAAGCGCGACTTTGCACTTTCTTTGTAACGCGGGATGCGCCCAGATTAGTCTGGAATGATCGCAGGCGAGCAAAACTGTTTCCGTGTTATTCCGTACTTTCCTCTCCCTGCCTTTACTCCTCCTCCTCCTCCGCCGTCTCCGCGTTTTCCCAGTATCCCTTGGTTAATAATAATAATAATTGGTTCACAGGAAGGGAAAGGCGCAGTATCTTTCTCACTTGTTTTCTGTGGACGCCTCAACCGCGCCGTAAGGGAAGGGAGGAAGGTGGGAGTGAAAGTGAAAAGAGAGAAAGAGGAGCCGTAGTGGAGGGCTACGGAGTATTTCGACCACCTGGAGATCTTTAACGTGCGCTGACATCGCACAGCACACGGACGCCTCTTCGTTTCCTTAGGTTAGTTTGTTTAGAAATTTCTGCGGCTTCTTTAAACTGAGCACTGCCGAATGCGACGGGATTTCTCTGTTCGATGACAACTGAGCACGTTTGCTGCAATCGGCGCCTCTGAGTTTCTTCGTTGTTTTGCGGGCACAAGTCAGCCAAATATAGAGTTCATTTCAGGGCTACACCTGTCTGTTCGTTTGTCGTCAACGTCACTTCCATTTTAATGCATGAGTTCCTGTTTAAAGCATATTAGCAGAAGTGAACGAAAAGCTCTGCAAATGTTTGAGTATCTTTTGAGTTGGGCTTTCCTGCAGTTCAAGAAATAATAATTATTTGTCCGCAAAATGTACGAGTTTTGTATTATATGGAATATATATTTGTATGGTTTATATTCATTCATACAAACGTCAGCTTTGCCTGTAAGTGTCGTACGCATGCATAGATATCCACCAGCAAATGGTGACGATCACCAATATACTCGATACCATGAAAACTCGAAGAGCGAGCAGTATGACCATGCAAATAACCTACAATCGCACAGTTCGGACATTCTTTCAAACACGGAGCAGAAGCAGAGTCAGGATAGAAGTTCGACGTTTCTAGTGTGTGCGCAACAAAATTGGTGAGAGGACGGGCTTTGCCACACGAACGCGTTAGCACGCACACTAGTCGGGGCAGTGTCGACATAGGTGAGAGTATCTGCCAGGAGCTTCGTTTAGGGCTGGACGGCGAGCGCGTGGACGTGGTTCGGCAACTAACCTGTTCCGGATTAATGTGGAGTTCCTAGGTAGACTCCTGAATGCTCGGCAGCAACAGCTGCTGAGCATCGATTTGTTGCAGTCCGAGCTATTGGTGGCACTGGAAAAAGCAGCGATTGTCTTTGCGTGTCCGAGTGATAAGCGGAGATTGTCGTAACTCCGGAACATATGTAACCTCAGCTAGGGTGCAGGATCAATGCCTAGCAACATTTGAAAGTAAATCAGTGCAAGAACGTAAAGTTGAAACGTTCGCGGTGCACACTTTAATGGCGATGGTTTAGAAAATTTTTAACACTTACTAATGGAGGGAAGTCTGGATGTTAGCGTGCGACGTCCTGAGGCAAGCGAAGGGAGCCTCAGGTGACACCGATGAGAAAAAGAAGATTCTCAGTCATTTCGTTGAAGTATGCAACATACAGCCTTTCCTGAAACAGTAATTCCAACTCGTTAGGTTTCGCAATGGCTACTTGAATTTATTTTCTATTCTCCACAACGGACACATTGTGGCTCCTCCCACCCGTGTACAAGAGGTCAAGAACTCTGGGTTTGAACAGCAGACTTTCGTTGCAATATGGGCCAAATTTACATAAGTAAGTTTGCAACAATTTACAATACGCGAAAGGTGGGCCGTGATGTGCCACCTATTTTCTGTATGTGTCTTCTCTATCGTCGCCGACATGTGGGTTCATCACCTTATTTGTAACGTGAGAGAGAACCACGTTGTTCGGAAATCACTGCAGTATGTGCGAACGTTTTGGCAATCCTCAAGTTGACTGCCGATGTTCTGATGCTTCCTACCTCGAAATTCGCTGCTGTGACAAGTACGACCGTAAGCGATGGCCTATCGGTTCTTTACGACCGCCCACTGCGCGTGCTGCTATCGCTGCCGCAGTTGCACGAACAGCCCTACTTTGCTTACGCGGAAAAACAAGTGTTATCGTGTCACTGTAGGTTTTACACAACGTGATTTGAATCAAATTTACGTGTCGTAATGCCCGCGTTTGTGCTGCTCGCGCTATAGGTCCGCCCTCGTGTGTCCTCGTAGCACTAAGTCCGCCATATTTCATTAAACGTCATCTACCATCGCAATCGGTCATGTTCTGTCTCCTTTCTTCATCGGCTTGCCGCCTCGTAACAATATGAGCTTAAAGCGTTTAAGCCTGTTCTGCATTTGATTTCTTTAATGTGTTTTCCTTGAGAACAGTGGGAGCCTTTATGTAGCAGGGAGCTCGTGTGCTTCTTCCAGAACACCTTTAGCTAACTTCTTATTAGTACCTATTGTCTAACGTGTTCTTATATTGTGTCTCTTCGCGGTTCTTTTCAGGGCTTCATATGCGACAAATTGAATGCTCATTATAATGTTGCAGTGCGTATGTTTTCCATTTTTTTGTTTGTTTCTGACGTTTTGCATTTTGTATAACGGTCTCATTAGTTCGCCCACTCCTGTAAGAGCCTAGCAAGGCTTACAGTGTGCTTGAATAAATATATAAAAATTTGAAAATTTGCCTTTTCGTTTGTGAGTGTTACTGCCTGAGCACTCAGAGCAGGCCTCTATATTTTGTTACTGGTTAAGGCTACAGGCGTAGCTGAGCCAATCGAAGCGCTAAACATGCATTCTCTTGATCTACCGATTAGCGCTACTTCAACACCCCGAGAAACCTAAAACTATTTAGAGTGCACTTTGTTTTAAGGCTAAATGTCTTCACATGGGTGGATGGACGGACAAACAATGACGAAGATGGTAAAGCAATGATGTGGGCGTTAAGATCATTCCTGCATTTGTATCCTCCCCGACGTGTATAGGAAAGCGAAGTGTATTGCGCGCCTCGCGAATGGGATACTCTAGGAGATTGCCTGAATATTGATACACGGATATACTCATGGAGCATTTCTCCCTAGGTCAGTGTTGGGCAAAATGTTAGACTGCGCTAAGTTAACAAAAAAGCTAATTTTTGACTTGCTTCCTAAATGCCTACACCCTCTGCCTCGGTAGGGAACGTGCGCTCACCTTGATGAGTTCTTTTGTCACTGTAATAGCTTCCTATATTTCTTTTTTGTACAAGTTTTCTGTGATTGGAATCGCTTCAATCGTTCAGTCACAGCCCAGGAAACAAGAGACACATTTATTTAGCCGGCTCAGAGCTCTGTACTTACATTATTCTGATCGTAACACTAGTAAAACCTTGTAATAGAATGTTTCTCCCAGTATTTCTGTTAAATCGCATGCCCAGTAGATTACATGATTACCTTATTTTTTTGTGGCACTGTGCTCCGCATGCGGATTTGTTCTGTTTTGCCTATAGTTATGTTTGTTTTAGTTTTTAAAGATTCAAACTTAAGACACTGTTCAATATCTGTACTGTTTGCCCTCTCCAGCAATAATCCAGAAAGGGATTGACAAGGTTTCAAAAATAAATAAATAAAAAGGCATAGCTCATCTCGGAGTTGCAAAAGCAGGCTGAAAAATGCAGGGCAGTCTGTCCGTGCCATGTCGTCATCATGTATGCAGATCCATCTCACGCTGTTTGACTTCGCTGCACAGATGACCATCTGTGCTTTAATCCAGGCCGCGACCGACGGTCCTGAGTGCATTGCACGATTGGGCGCCGCCCGGAGGCCTTGCCCGCTTTTCGGAAGAAATATGGCTCCTGCAGTCGAGAGCCGAAGACAGCGGGAATGCGTGCACCCTGACCGCGGTGCCTTAAGGAATATGCAAAATGGCATGCAACGCGTGCGACTTCAATACGCTTTCATTTCAGATAAATCAGCGAGGACAGAAGGAGGAATTGCGTTGAGTAAAATGAATGCGTGGCGCTGCTATCTCTATTCTGAGAAAAAAAAAACAAAAAAACACTCTAGCGTGTGCATGCTCAAGAGTCGGCAGGTGTACGCCTCAAATTACCTGAGTTGAACAGAGCTTGATTACGGCCCATTTAAGTAAGCTAATAAGGGGGGGAGAGTGTATCCAGTAAACCAGAGCACGACAGAAGTAAAGATTCAAGGTAAAAAGGCTAAATATTAGGGTAACGTAAACGAGGTGATTAATATCTATAGTGGCTCTCTTATATTGAAGCGGTTGCTGGGAGTTTCATGCGTAGAGCATTCAGCAGAAATACTAGAGCACGACAGAAGTAAAGATTCAAGGTAAAAGGCTGAATATTAGGGCAACGTAAATGAGTTGATTTATATCAATGGTGGCTCTTTTAGACTGAAGCGGTCGCTGGGAGTTTCATGCATAGAACTTTCAGCAGAAAAATAGCTATCCAATGAAAAATTGCAAAGCTTGCTCTATATAATAGCCATACGATTACCAAGAAAAGCGATACACCATACTCAAATCACAAGCATCTGAATTTACCCCGGCACTGAGAAACGACCTGAGGACATCGGTGATGAAAGATGCATCAAACTTATGTTTATTTAGGTAGCCCAGGATCAGGATCGCTGGCCAGTAAAACGGCAGCGCAGGATTTAGCGGCAAGCAAGAGTGTAAAAACTATGCTGCTTTAATTGTATAGTTTCTTCACGGATGTTTATTCCGCTGATATCAATGACATATGTGCACCCATACAATGTTTTCTTTTTCTGCCTTGTTCATAGGGATTTCAGTTGCAATAGCTTTGCCTTCTAGATCGAGTATATAGCCTTCTTATCAACGCATACAAGTAGCAAAATTATGTCACTTTGATCTGAGAGAAACCTCTTATTGGAAAACTTAGCTCAGTCACTGCTGAAGACACTCTAATGGACTCTACAAGTGGTGTCTTCAAAGGAAGCGATTCTGAGTTACCCACACAAAAAGTTACATTTATCTTCGTAGATGTAGGACAAACAGGGCAGAAAAATGGCGAACAGAGTGCAAGAAGTAAGAGCAAATAATCGCCGATAGGATAAAACAACCCAGTGGAATTTTACGCCTCGCCGAGTTTCCGTTTTAGAATCCTTACTCGCACTGCTGCAGCCATTAACATTCCTCTTACAGCCGGACTGTAGGTTACGCCCAACTTACATAAAACAGAAGGAAAGTGCGTGTGGAAAACGCTCGCTGAAAGATGTTGAATTGCAAGAGCAAAAAATAAAAGGAACCAGTACAAGAGGGACATCCACAGAGCACGTACGGATATCCCCGTATTCCATCGACTGCGCAAAACAATCACCGACTAACATCCGCACAGTCCACCGGAAAAGTAAGACAAACGGCCGATCTGCCCGGGGGTTCAGCACCGAACCCGCTTTCGAAGATCGCACTGACAGCGAGTCGCACCGAGAGACCAGACAACAGGCAGCCAGGTAGGAAGGCTGTGGCAAATATCGCCCAGCACCCTCACCCTCCACCGTGAATCCCCTAAAGGCGCCCGAAGTACCTCGCCGCTCGAACTTCCACGACGATCGAGAGGAGAGATTGGCGCGGATAACCTATTTCGGCGCGGACGATGCCGTAGCCGAACGGCAACCGCAAGCGGGACCGAGGATGCGATAAAGACCGAGAGCCTGGAGTATACACCGTTAAAGCTTCTCTCGCCCTTCAGAAGCCCTTCTTTCGCTCCTTCGCCCGAGGGCCTACGTAAGGCCCGACCGATCAGCTGCCGAGAGAGCCACCCTCCAACACGTCTTTGGGTGGTGGAGGGGGCAAGGGCCATCGACGGAAGAATCCTGAAGACATCATGGTCCGCTCGTGGTCACGTTCTATCCCTGCTTCCGAAAGAAGACCGGAACAAGAAAAGAGGACTCGTGTAGGAGCTCCTAGATGGAGAAAGTAAAGGAGTTCTTGTCTGTCTGTTAGCGTATGGTGAGTGAGGGCGTAGGTAACGACGAGAAATGGAGGAGGGAGGAAATGGTCTGTGACTTCGGAAGCGACCGCTCTCCCTCGAAGTGCGATATAGACACACATAACCCTCGCCGCACATCTTTCTGCAGACGCAGAGAGTTCATTGGCTTCTGGACCTTCTTGTCGTGATCAGAGCACGCTTCTCGCGCTCGCTCGAGGACCGCTCCGCCGCGATCGGACTTGAGGGTGAAAAGTGAAAAATAAAAGCGGAACAAACGGAAGCGCGGCCCACCGGCACGCAGACGCGGCGGGGCGCGGCTTTCGAGCGGTTTATAAAAGCCCCAAGTAGAGCAATCGGCTTTCCAGTTCCGTTTCAGAGTGCCCAGTCGACCAGGCTACGGTTTCTGCTTCCCCCTCGTTTCATCTTCGAAAGCTACCTTCTTAATTTTGTCGTCGCTGCTGCAGGGGCCTTGTAAAGCGCAACAATGATCCTGGTGAGCTTTTAGCTACATTTGTTATTTCGAATGATATTTTGTTTTCGCTGGCCGCGTGAGCGATTAAAATTTGATTTATAGTCTCGTATGCGACAATCATGCAGGACTACTCCCTCTGTAGGCGACATTTTGGAGATTGCAGCCTGCTGCAGACTAACGGGCTCGCTAGCGTTGGTGTTGAAGCCAGTTTCCCGTAGTTTTAAGGAATGAAATCGGGGTATATACAAATAAGAAAAATGAAATGCAAAAATTTTGTATAAAGGACAACTCATGATGTGAGGTGGATAGATGGCTAAGTGAACCCGATTGCTTTAGAGAGCTTTTTACCTGCCTTACTGGCCGTGCAACGAAGCCGCGGAAAAAAGGACAATTAATCGCCCCCTATTGGTGGTTCTCTTCTTATTTTCTTGGAAATCGTTAATTTCAGAAGTGCTTCTGCGTTTCACGCTTGTAATGCGAAGAGAGGATAACCGATGGTCGCGGAGGGTAACAAACTGGATTCCAAGGGAAGGAAAGCGTAGCAGGGGGCGGCAGAAAGTTAGGTGGGCGGATGAGATTAAGAAGTTCGCAGGGGTCAAGTGGATGCAGCTAGCACAGGACCGGGTTAAGTGAAGAAATATGGGAGAGGCCTTCGCCCTGCAGTGGGTATAATCAGGCTGATGATGATGATGATGATGATGAATGCGAGAACAGTAAGTTATACGCTGCATTGAATACACCGCTAGAATGCACGCCATGTATCTAGTGTGCTGAAGGATCTATAAACTCGTGTTTTGAACTATGCCTCACGAATTATACGACACGTCTCATTGCGCATCTTACGAGAATGCGTGAAATGCACTCTTTTGGTCTGCTAATAATGCAAATCTTCGCAGAGGCTACTTCTACCTCTCAGCGTCATCGCTGGCACTCTGGCTACCCCAGACGATGTCGTGTACGCTTTCACCGGCTACGGCAACGTCCTTGGCGGGGGCTTGGCCGTTCCTGGCGCCTCCAGCTATGAGCCGCTGGAAGTCGCAGCTGCAGAAGAAGCCCCTCAGAAAGTGAATGCTGCCCAGCGACAGACATCGACCGTTACTGTTCTCGAGAAACCATCGAGATTGCGCCTAGCCCGTCCACCAGCGGTGACCGTCCTTCCGAATACGGCAGCCCAGGGAACCGGCACTGTGACGACCTTCCCTGTCGGCGCTCCAGCCGTCACCTACCAGCGGCCTGTGTTCTTTTCAGCGCCCCCGCCACCAGCATATCAGCAAGTTGTCTACCAGCCACCCGTTTTTACTGCTCCTGCACAAGCTCCGGCTGCAGGCACCAAGACAGTCGTGTCCACAGCTCAAACAGCGGCCCCGGCAGCAAAGGCGAAGACTGTGACCGTCACAACAAACGCCGCTGCTGCTGCTCCCGGACAAGCTGCGGGTGTAACCCTCACGAGACCCGGATCTGTCACCGTCGCTAGGCCACTAGCGGTGACCTACCCACCAGCACAGACGTATCTCTTCCAGAGGCCGGCGTATGCCCTGCCAGGTGGTGCCGCTGGTGTCCCCGCACCAGTCCAGTTGACATACATGAGGCCCCTGTATGCGCCTCAGTACGTCCAGGCAGCCCCCGTGGCAGCCCCCGTGGCCGCCCCGGTTGGCGCGGCGTACCAGCGGCCCGTGTTCGCGTACCCTGCTGGCGCGGCGGGAGCGGCAGCAGCGCCATTTACCGTGGCCTACCCTGGCCACATGACCTACCCTGGCCACATGGCCTACCCGAGGACTCTGGCCGGGGCTCCCGCCTTGTATGCGGCTCCGCCCGTCGCCATGCCGCTGGCAGCAGCCGCACCTCTGGTGTCAGCCATGCCGTATGGTCTGACCAGGCAGGTGATCGCTCCATTCCCCGGAACTGTCGCCGTGGCGAGACCGCAAGTGGCATATCAGACAGGGGCTTACGCGCAACCAGCTTTTGGCTCTGCCTTCGGCTACGCCCCAGCTCAAGTTGTTCAGGGGACGCAAGTGCTTAGGCAAGCTAAAGCCTAAAAATAATCCGGATCTGCAAGGTGAACTAAACTGGGAGTGGGATTCAAAATCGAGTTTTAGTTCTTTAGGTTGAGACAACAAGGAAGATTTGGCGCAGAGATGCGAGTTTGTTTTGAGACGGCAGGCAAGCGGCGGTGTTATAGAAAATAATGAGCCGGGGGTCTTGAGCAAGGAATTGAAAGGTGCCGCACTTTAGACACACGGTGGTGCGTAGAGTCGAACAGCAGGTCTGAAGGCTAACTCGAGGTCACCCGCTGATTCCATACGTTTACGCTGCATTAGTGCAAATATATAACGCCGTCTTAGTGAAAAACAGCACACGGGTTTAAACAAACGTGCACACATCCCATAGCATTAATGCTGTTTTCTGAAGCTTGTAAGGTGCCAGAACTTCCGGAGATGTATGCTAGAGATTACACTTGCGAAGCATTGCGTGGAAATATTCCGCAGGAAAATACCTCTGTTCTGAGGTTGGTTGGCAATTACCTCTGTATGCCTGTTTTAAGTGGGAATGTCGAGGGAAGTATGCAAGCTGTGAGAGCTAAAAAAGAGCACGTAAAGGGAACTCTTTCGTTTTGATTTCTTTGACTGATTGTTTTATGTTTATTAACGTTCACATGTCAAGCTTATGAGCGCTGCAAGATTGAAATATCATTTTTAAACTTTGAAAGTGAGTGAAATAACTGTTTTGGATACTATTTTATTGCTAGTATACATATGCCTTGAAAGCTGTCAGCTCCCGATAGTAGTTGTTTATTTTTACCTGTTCAACGCACTGTACCGCATGCCCCCTTTTTATCATTGCTTTTCTGGGTCATCAGGTCCCTTTCCGCTTTTACGTCAAGCGCATGGGAAATAAAGATTATCTCTGTTTTCTTCTTCATACTGCTCGTCATCCAAATGTGGCACCACGGCATATCCGTCGAGAAGGAAAAAAAGGACGGAAAAATCAACTTCACCAAAGTACAGTTGCCGCATGGTGCACATAATACGTCTGTTGTGCATTTTATTCTCTTCTCTCACATCTTGTATCGTTTGTCTTCTGTGTCTTGTTAAAACGATCAGAAAATAAGCGCTGTAATTAGCCGCGTGTGAACTGTGCAGTACTAGAATACATGCGCGTGATCAAGGACTTTGATGACAGAAATGAGTCGCTGAATTTTCGACGCGTATTCTGTGTTTTTATTTATTAGTCCACATGCATGCTACGCATTCGGCCAAGAGGCCTGTTTTGTCGAAGCAGCTTGAATAAATGTATGACAGTGCCGACACCTTGTCTCCGTCCTTTCTTTTTCCCGCACTTCCACAAAGAGGAGTAAAACGACGACAGCCTGTTTTTGATCTACCTTAAGCCACACTCTATAATGGTGTGACAGTGAATGATCGGTACTACATGAATGAGGATCAAGTTCGCATATACTACCTCCTTCCCTTCTACCCCTGATGAAAGCTAGTCACTTTCCGGTACTCAGGATATGAGCCGGATGCGCCGTAACGAAATGCCCCTGCTTTTGAAGTAAAATGCACAAAAAGGAGATTATGAAGAACAGAAAGGTGATGTGTCATGCTAGAACAGTTGGAGTGACTGGAGAGTGGAAGTGGATAAAAGCTCTTTAAAATGATGGCAACAGGAGTGTCATCCAAGGCCTCTATTTATTTGACTCCAAGGGAAATCTCGGGCCCATTGGAAAACCCCTTGGTACCCGGCGGCACCAGACGATAGCGACCTGTAGTACCTCCCGAATGCGAGGTAGATACTCTAACTTAAGGGCACAACACCACTCAAAAAAGGGAGGAGAAGATAATTTCGGGAACATAAACTGGAACAGACTGCAGTCAACGTAACAGCACAACTGAAAAAAGCCTCCTGTAAAAAAAAAATTAGTTGTGATTTAACTATGGTTAACTCTAGTCGAACTGCCAAAGCAACAGAGGAAGCTTTTTTTCCCTGCTACATTATTTCCCTATCACGCCCTATCAGTGTAAGGTGCTACTTTATTGGGGACACTTAAGCTCATTCTTTTAGGGTATGACGCGATAGCGTAAGGTACCAGCCCACATATAAAGTCACGCTTCAACCAAGCCGTAAGGACGTGCCTGCGTGTCTTAGGGGTAACGAGAATGCAAACGGTTCTGGCAGGCTGATTCCGATATCACAATCCCATATGAAAGGAGCGACCCGAGTTGGCAGCTCCTGCCCGTAGCATAGGGGTAACGTGAATTCAAATGTCGTGGCAGGCTGATTGTTTTATGAGGAGACCGTAGCTACGGCTTTTCACGGCGTAGCTGCGGCCACCCGAGGTCTCGCTTTGGCGGTCGTAGCATTGATTTCGCAATAAAATGGCCGCAGTTCACGTTTATTCGTGCGCCGCGTGTCGGCTGACGTGCTGCCTTGAATGCAAAAACAGAGAGAGGAAAGAGCGAATATAAGCAGCCTCAGGATTAAGAAAACACCAGCGCGATTGTTCGGCGAGATGCGAGTTTATCTGTCTCGTGAAGAATTTACAATGAGCCAGTCCAAGCTTTTTTTTTTTTTTGTATGCCATTAGACTGCACTGTGAGTGTTTACTTTTCCTTACCTTATCTGCAGCATAATGAAGACTGCCGTCAAGGCGCGTATGAGTGGCTCGAGGTATCTACGTGATATTTAGCAGGGTGCCAAAGAAGGATCCTTTGACGCCCTTGTAACGGGACACGCGCGCACAAAGGGTTCATATTTTTCGAAATGTCTTAAATGAGAAAGTTTAAAGAGAAGCTCTCGCTGTTTAAAATCCAAAAATATTAATTTCAGAAGCTACGGTGGGCTGCTTATTATGCATTATTACCGACGTTTCACGGGAACTAAGCGCCTGCTGTAAGGCCCTCAGTATTTCCGGTACCTTTGGAGCGACTGTTGACATCATCCATGACATCTGTACCCAAAATCTAGATAAGGATGTTTAATTGCTGTTTGTCGGGATAGGCGCCGTCTAGACGACACAACTTCATCGTGCTGATGTAAACAACGGATTGAACTGTTTGATGGGAGAGTTTAAGAGTTTACATTATTTATAAGACCGTTGTAAACTTCTGGATTTCTAGGTAGGAATGAGAGCTGTTTAAAAAAAAATTCTTTTAAGTGCGCTACAGCATAACGAGCCGGGTGCCTAGCCCGTAAGTAAACCTCTTGGCCTCTATGTTTGATAAAGGCTGCACAAAATTTTTATACATACCAAAAGCGCAGTTTTTTGTGATGGTAGATACCATTGGTCCGATTGAGTCTTTTTAACGGCCTTAAAGCCGCCACTGAGGGGATTTTCGTGTAATTTTTGCGACAGAACGTAGTAAAGATGCTCCCTCAAGACTGAAAGCTTGACCTGGGTAGAAATAAGAGCTGTTTTACTCAAAGAACAAAAATCTTTTAAACGCGTTACAGCATAACGAGCCGGGTGTCTAGCCTATTAAGTAAACCTCTTGGCCTCTATGTGTTTGATAAAGGTTGTACTAATTTCTTTAAATATAAAAAGCGCAGCGTTTTGTAATGGCAGATACCATTGGTCTGATTGAGTCTTTTTAACGTCCTTAAAGCCGCCACTGAGGTGGATTTCGTGTAATTTTTGCGACAGAACGTAGTAAAGATGCCCCCTCAAGATTGAAAGCTTGACAGTAGGTCTTTCAATGTAGTTATGTAGACGGGTTTTGTGAGCCTTAATATTTATAAAATTTCGGCTTCTAGTGTCATGTACAGGCGCCCAAATCATTAACTGGCGTACGCTAGCGGCTACCTTTGCGTGGGTCAGCGCCGTATGATGGGGCGTGGCTAGAAACAGTTTGAGGCAAAGCGCAAGCCGACAAAGCGCGTTCAGCTGGGCCGATCATCTGCTAGACTGTTCCTTCTTAAGGACGTCACCCACTTTTATAGCACCTCAAACGAACAGGCAGCGTAAGTAGGCGAATGGTTTTGCTCAGAGTGTGTCTTTAAAGATCAGCCTCGCCGCAACCAAGCAAGTCAATAAAATATAAATATACGTCGAACAAGCTCAATCAATCGAAAGGCGGAATACTGTGTATCGTTTCTTTGTTATTTCCTGACGTAAAGGCTCTTTTCGTCTTTAAAAAGAAAGGGCATTTATCAGCACGTGGCGTGTTTTAGGCTTCAGCGCGGCGGCGAAGCTGTAAGACCGTATCAAAACTTCGACGAAGCTGCTCTACAGGCCGTGCTCAAGGGAGCTTCCATCTGTTACCAAGATGCCCCCTCGCTTACCTGAAGCGAAGAGACTCCATATTATAGGAATGTCAATGGGCGGCTCTTCGCAGAAGGAAATTGTTAAAGCTACAGGATTAGCTGGTGCTTCAGTAGGAAGAATTGTACGGGCCTATCGCAATGAAGAAAAGATTGGGATGCTCCTCACTTCCTCATTATAAAACCCAGCGAAGGACAAGACTTGCAGATGGTTGCCTGAGCTGTTTACAACCCTTTAGTAACAGCGAGTGAACTAAGGGCTGCCCTCAGCTGTAATGTTGGTTGGTTTGTGGGGTTTAACGTCCCAAAGTGACTCAGGCTATGAGAGACGCAGTAGTGGAGGACTCCGGAAATTTCGACCACCTGGGGTTCTTTAACGTGCACTGACAGCGCACAGTACACGGGCACCTCAGCCTTAATGTGTCAGACAATTCAATTAGGCAAGGGTCAAGGGCAACAGGGATCAGAAATATGACGGCTGCGCAGAGGCCCCTACTTTCCGGTAGTATACCATAAAAAAGGCTAGCCTTTGCTCAAGAGCATCTCTAATGGACGTCGACGTATTGTCAAACGTCGCGTTCACTGATGAGAGCACCTTTTGCACACAGCGGGGCCAGAAACAAAAAAAATGTATCGCAAAAAGATAAGTGAATAACGTTAGTCTTTTGTCTCTTTGCTTGTTTTTTGTATACTACATTGTTACGAAGGGGGTAAGACGTCGGAGCGCTGAACAACAAGACGATAGGGAAGGGAGCTCAGCTGGTCAACGGCAGCGCGTCCGGCACGAGTCTTTTTCCAACGTCTTTCTCCTTCACTTGTCTTCTAAACTTCATCTTCTTCTGTACTGGTACAATATTATTAATTTGCTACCGCCTGTCATAAGTCGCTTTAAATACTGTCTTTTTTTCAGGCATGATCCCTGCTACGTCTAGGACATCAAGGCAAGTGGGCGATTATCTGTGAACGTGTGGGGGGTCATCACGAAGGACGGACTCTGTCTTCTACACTGTATTGATGGTCGCCTTTACTCCTTAACCTATACTGCCATCATTTATCTCTCCTCGATACAGATGGCACACGCAGTGACCGCGCACATCGATAAAGTTGGAATGATAATGCTAGATTGGCCGTCCTAGGGCGCTGAAATGAAAATTATTGAAAATGTTGGGGGCATTCTCAAAGCCAGCAGGTCGAAAATGGGCATCCATGCCACTACTCCTGATGAGTTGTGGGAGGCCATAAGCACTCGGTAGGAAAATCTGAAGGCTGAAAACGACCTTGTGCCGGCGCTCTACGACTTTGCGAAAGCGGATGTTTGACGTAGTCGAGAATGATGGTCACTTGATCTGCTTCTGAACGACCTGTGTGCGCCCAGTATTGGTCACACCATCATTTTGTTTGTTTTATTGCATTGTAGTCAGTATGGAAGGCATAGTAAAATGGTTTACGACCTAAATATTTGCTGTTTTACTCAGATGCAAGTAAAATGCTGCAATATGTTTGACAGTAACAAACAATATTTCTCACACTCCGAAGATATAATGCGCGAGACAGGCCGAGTTTTTTATTTTCCGTTATTAGGAACTGCAGACATTATAGCTGTTACTTTCTAGCACATTGGGAGGCTGCGGCTATAGAGTTCTAAAAGATACCAAAATGTATGAGAATTATTTAGCAATCATAATGGCTCCATCAAATGACAGCACGAAAAACGTAGTACATTCTTAACCAAGTGAAGTTAACTTGCGTTGATCGACATTCAAGTTCTAGAGACAAAGCGGCTTTTTGTACTGAAAACAGAGATTTGAAGCGATACAAAAGGAGAAAAACTCGAAAAGAACATCATTTGATTCAAGGAAATTGGCCAAATGCGAAGTATGGGTTATAGCACGTCACGATTAACTTTTCTTTCATTTAGAGGCTATGTTGCAAGGCTTGGCGTCAAGTAAAGAGTTGTAAGGTCGGTAATTGGAGACTTAAGTGATAGCGCAATACTAAATTTGTGCACCGCTTAACGCAGCTTAAGAGGGAAATGCTATAGCGATGTTATCTGGGTCCATTGCACACGGATCAAAATTGGTGTAGTCGGCAGCATGCAATCAATACACGGCACGAGAAAGTGGCAACTAACCATGAATGATGTCTGGTTCTGTATCCTTTTGGCGCTCACCTGTCGCCAACTACACCTGGAGAAGATAGCGGTGCATAAAATTGTACAAGAACTAACAGAAGCCTACCTATAGGCACTGCATCTCCGACTAGCCAGCACGTCTGCCGGAAGAATATACTTTTTAAACGCGAAATCCGCGTCCAGCTAATCACGACTCCTTAAACGTTCCCAGGAAATCTTTAAAACGCTACGCATTCTACCTCTCCCCCCTTACACGCACCCTGACCGAAATCGCGAGCAACTAAAAACGAGGACAGTAGTCCTTCAAATGACATGATGGTTAACAGGAAGCCACACAGGCAGATTCGTCAAGCGATGAGCACAAAACCGCAGCAGCTATCTCCGGGACTGGATCTAGAGGAGTCGGGAGAGATCGCGGCCGCTCTAGCGCTTGGCAGCTCCAGTGCAACCTGCATCCTAAGCGACTCGGAAACTGCGCTGCTAAATTGTGTCAGGTGCGAAATTCCCCCTGCCCTTGACCGTGTCACTTTCCTCATACTGACCCAGACCCCACGACCTCCTTCCCCCTCTCCCCTCTTCCTTCAAAGCTTAAGTCATATGGGTGCCCATGCACTTGGACACCTCCGGTGAAGAGGTTACCCGATTCTTTAACCCGAAGGACGAAAGACAGGGTACAAGCTCACCTCATGGAGGGCTTTTCAAAGGAGCATGTGGTTTTCGCTGACCTCACCGTGGATACTTGCTTCGAAGGGAAAATATACATCCCTTCTCTATGGAGGAACACCTAAGGTGTCGTCTTCATACGAGAAGCATACCTTCCACCTCCCTCCTCTCTCACTACAGGCCCTTGCAAATACCCTGTGGAGAACTTTCTGAAATTCTCAAGAGGGTGTTGCCCATGATCCCTTCCTACCCTTCGTGAAAGGCACCGAAAGCAAAATCTTATCTATACTCTCCTGGCCAGTCCGGCTTCCCATATACCCGGTTGGTTTGTGCCACTCCAAACCATGGAGGTCTGGAAGACCACAGTACGCTTTGTTGGTTTGTAGGGTTTAACGCTCCAAAGAGGCTCAGGCTACGAGAGACGCCGTAGTGGAGGACGCCGGAAATTTCGACCACCTGGGGTTGTTTAACGTGCACTGCCATCGCACAGCACATGGGCGCTTGCTTTTCGCCCTCATCGAAAAGCGGCCGCCGAGGTCGGGATTCGATCCCGCGTCCTTGGGAAAAGTAGTCGAGCGCAGTAACCACAGCGCCACCCCGGCGGGGTGCAGGAATGCATGTGTCCATGTCCATGTTCCATTGCCGTAAAGTACAGATTATGAAGAAGGTTACTTTTAATTACGCGTGTGCTCCTGTGCTGTGTCGCCAAGGACATCGAGTAACGGCATGTGGTAACTAAGTAACACGCATTGTTCATGCTGGTTATGTCATTGCGTCGTGCTAATAAGTAATCACTGCGGAAATTACTTCGGTTAGTGGCTTGAAGTGAGTTATTAACAGCTGTGACACCAAGTACCTCGTGCATGAAGACTGGCAATCAATGCAATTTGTTAGCGCCATTATGAATTAGCTCATAACGTCTTAGCAAAACAGAGTTGGCAGTTAACGAGTGAAATATGCAAAATGAAAATGGGCCTTCAAACAGGAGCGCCGGGTTAGTTGAGAACAGAAGTCAAAGCAGCCGGTGCACAGACGCTCATCGGAAACGAGATACCGGAGTTTCGGCCACCTCGGAAACAGATGGCGCTATCATCGCGGTTTATGTTTGAGCGGAAGTGCACCGAGCGGTGGTGGCAATTCTTTGGGACCGGGCGCACGTGTTAAAACCTCTTACAAACAGTCTTTTGCCTTCGCAATGCAGTTGTTCTTAGCGCCATTATGAATTAGCTCATAACTTCTTATCAACAGAGTTGGCCGTTAGTAATGCTTCATTTGACGATATTTGAAGTAAAAAGTACAACACACAATATATTTTAAATTCATGAGCTTCACTATAGGCCGCCTATGACGTAATGTGTAGACTTTTTAGACGGAAGCTGGATGAACAATGGGAGTTGAAAATGTTGCCGTTACATGCATTACTGTATTATATATTTTTTTCACTCAACATGACTCCACAGGGCGTGGGGTGTCTTTTACGGGGTTTTCGTAAGTTGTTGACACAGTTGATTCCACACTTACGTTTTTCCTGAGAGCAGCTAAACAGATTTTACCTGAAGGAAATGACAAACCCGCGAGGTAGCCGTGATTTACGGTACCAATGTATTCACTTCTGGATAGTGGCCACCGAGTACATTGTGCGTGGACGTGATTAGCGTTAACCGATGAACGAAAAAATGATGAAATGTAATTTTCTCCATGGAAAGAAGCGCCTTTTATTGCCGAAAAATAAAAATAAATCATGAGCGTTTCTTGAAAAGGCCACGCAGTCGACTTCTACCAAGAATGAAAATTGCTTTCAATTACATTCAGTGTCTCATTTACGTGGCTATAACTAGCTTCAAGGGCTCAAGTGTTTAGACAAATTTAGCGACCGTCTCGAGATCTGCATCAGAAAGAAAAAACAGTTCTTAGGAAGCGGATAGGAATTTCCTGTTAACCGTATTTTAAGCTTAACCTGGAGTGCAACCCCTTTTTGATGGCAATTTGCAAAGTATGCGTGGTCACATGTTACCCGGCGGAACCGAATGGTGTGTCAATGCGAGAGTCATAGCAGGAAATGGATATTTCTTAGACCCCACCGGAATGGCGCAGTGGTTAGGGCGCTTGACTACAGTTGCCACGGAAGTGGGATCGAACCCCGGCCTCGGTGGCCGCTTTTGGATGGAGGCGAAAAGCAAGGCGTCCGTGTGCTGTGCGATGTCAGTGCGCGTTAAAGAACCCCAGGTGGTCGAAATTTCCGTAGTCCTCCACTACGGCTTCTCTCATAGCCTGAGTTGCTTTGGGAAATTAAACCCCACAAACCAACCAACCAACCAGCATACTTCATAGAATGATGATCATAACCATCCGTGTTCGACTACCATTTGTGCGAATTCATGTTATGTTTCCAGTGTTTTTGTCTGTGGCAAAGGAGGTTCGACGAATTCTCTAGTAACATCTCCCCGTCGGTGAATCCCGCCAACAATTGGCAAGGCTGGGAGCCGGGGAAAACGTTGGTATTTAAGCTACTTTCCAGAAATAAAATATATAAGGTCTACAATAATAACTTTAATCTATTTTCAATCCCGTGTGTTTATCTCTATCCTTTTCATATTAAGCAGGAAACGAAAGAACTAGTGTGAGAGCTCAGGAAATAACGCTTATAATTAAAAAACAAATAGTGTCTAGATTTATCTCTTCTTTATCAGATACCTGTTTGGTGCCAAAACCCATTAACGGGTATATATATACACACACACAAGCGCGTGCTGACAAGGTCTTCGCGCTCTTTGCCAGGTCACGCACGACTGCTCGCTGCGCGTTACTTGGAACAGGCTGCTAAAGCGCGGCTTGCAATTTGTTTTCACACGAATGATGCTAAGTCGGGAACAAAGACGTGAAGTAGCAATATATTATACGGCAAGGGAGCAAGGTGTTTTCCGGTCACTTGAAGTTCAAACCGCACTCGGAGATGTGCCACAGCTGTCACTCGGGAATACTATGACCACTACAATGGTATACTGCTGCGCCAAATAGTGGAGACGGCGACATATGGCAGCCGATAGCGACCCGATATTGCGACTTCCAGGTACGCAATGCTTGCCCCTTAGAGAAGCGAATGGCTAACAAAAAGGAGAAATGAAACAAAATCAGGTCGCTGTTGTTTTTGTTGCGACTGAAGGAATAAGGCAAAAAAAAAATGCACGGGCCTGCTACTGGCTCTGTAGCTGAGCCACCTGATTGATTTATAGGAAGGGTAAGGCGCGGTAAATGTCTCACTTGTTTTCTGTGGACACCGCAACCGTGCCATAAGGGAAAGGAGAAAGGTGGGACTGAAAGTGTAAAGGGAGAAAGAGGAGCCGTAGTGGAGGGCTACGGAGTAATTTCGACCACCTGGGGATCTTTAACGTGCGCTGACATCACACAGCACACGGACGCCTCTTCGTTTCGCCTCCATCGAAACGCAGCCGCCGAGGTCGGGTTCAAAGCCTGGTACTCCGGCACAGTAGTCGGGCGTCTTACCACTGCACCACCCCGGCGGTGCAGTGGTGCAGTCCTTCTTCCTACAGCCACAACAACAACAACAACAACGATTTAACTTCAAGGTACTCCCCTGATGGGGCTGGGACAGGTGGGTCACCGTCAAGAAGTCTTTTTGATTGCCCATGCGGCTTACATGCCACGTATTACGGCCCACTGGCGTCAGTATACAGAGAAAATGATTACGTGCCCCCACTGTACGACTCTCGGCAGCATATCTCATCTACTCTGGGATTGCCCTGCTTTTTCTACTGAACGCTCAGAGATCAAACCCTACCGCCTGAACTACCGTTCCTTTGTAGAATCTGATGCTAACATACAGATGATATTTGCCAAGAATGGCTCGCTTAGTGGCCTGGTTAGAGCAATGTGATCTGAGTGACGACCTAAACAATAAAGATTCCGTCTACTCCCCTTTATGCCCATCCATGGCCATGAGCCTTCTAATTTAATAAAGGCCATTCAATCAATCCTACAGCCACAATAACAACAACAACAACAACAACTTGGCGGCAACACAAGTGGCGCGACTTTTCCATCTTCCCCTCTCCGCCCTCTCCACCTTTTTACGGGTGTTTTAGTGTTGCCCGGGGAGGTGACGGCGCTTGAAATGTGAAACAGGCACAGGCAGTGCAGGCTGTGCGATGTCAGCGCACGTTAAAGATCCCCAGGTGGTCGAAATTACTCCGTAGCCCTCCACTACGGCTCCCCTTTCTCTCTATCCACTTCCACTCCCACCTTCATCCCTTCCCTTACGGTGCGGTTCAGGTGTCCACAAAGCAAGTGTGACAGATACTGCGCCTTTCCCTTCCTGTGAACCAACCAACCAACCAAGTGCAGGCTGTGCCTGTGATTTGTAATTGAGAATACATGGAAGTGTATGTAACCATGTAGTCTGTATATAGGTTTCTTTCTGTTTGGAGCAGAATAAACTTCTCTTTGTGTGCACTTGGTAGCCTAGGATTTGTCACACACTTAATGCTTTGTCGTATGCTCGTACAATTTTTTTTTTTTTTTGCTGTGAAAAAAATTCTTTTCTAAAAAGACCTGAGTTAGCACCTCTTTCCGCTTTCACCCTCACCTTCCTGCCTTCTCCTACAGTGTCACGCTGGTGCCCACAGATAGTGAGACACACGCAACCTTTTCTCTCCTCTCAACTAATTATTACTAATTATTATGCCGGTAGACGCTTTTTTGCTGATTTATTTATAGGAAGGGAAAGGCACGGTAACTGTCTCACTTGTTTTCTGTGGACACCGCAACCGCGCCGTAAGGGAAGGGAGAAAGGTGGGAGTGAAAGTGGAAAGAGAGAAAGAGGCGCCGTAGTGGAGGGCTAACGGAGTAATTTCGGCCACCTGGGGATCTTTAACGTGCGCTGACATCGCACAGCACACGGACGCCTCTTCGTTTCCCGGTAGACGCTTTCCTCCTGCACTCGCTCAGATCTTCGCAGCGGCGCGCGCTTACGCAGTGCAGAAATTACTGGTCCCTTCGTGCAGGCGCTCGCATCAATAACTCTGGGTACACAACACTATCGAGGAACATAGAAAAGGTACATTAACGGTACAAATATCCCGCCTATCCAATTCGGCGGCAGGCTGCATTTTATTAATCCACCTAAACCTCAGCCCAGTTACACACTCCATTGACGGTGTCCCCCTTTCTCCTAACCTCCGCTCTAATCTCATCATACCTCGCATCCCTAAAACCACGCACTCTGGGCGAGACCAGGGCCGCAGAATAGCCAGGGCTCATGCCCTTCACAGACAATGTAGCGAGGACTAATAGGTAGTCTATGTGGACGTAGCGGAATATACGCTCTCGAATGGTCCTGGCTACAGCGGACAATCAGGCAAATCTCCTTAATTTCAGCTCTATAATCACAAATTCTACCACAGAGGCAGAGGAGCCAGCCATCGCGCTTGCTCTCATCTCTACATCTGCCACAAAAATTATCTCTGACTCCAAATCTGCGATTCTAAATTATGCCAACGGCTATATATCCCGCACCGCTGCTCGCATATTACGCTTCTGGCAGCCCCGGCACGCCATAACCCTCATTTGGACGCCAGCACATGCTGGCCTCCCAGGCAACGAGGAGGTTTGATTCTCTAGCCCGAGGTCTTACTTTCCGGGCTAGAGAAATGGAGCCCTCTCTACAGCCCAAGGAGGGCCTGCTCTCCTTCCGTGATATTCCCTTGTACTAATGGGACAAACGAACGGATAATACACCGCCAGCCCCCGCTCTCTCCATAGCGCAAGCCGTAAACTGGCGAAGCTTGCAGACTCGGACTGCTCCATATCCTACACTTCTACATGACCGATACCCAGACCAGTTTTCCCCATCATGCAGACTCTGCGGCAAACCAGGAGACTTCCTACACATCCTTCTTACATGCCCCATCTTTCCACATCCCCATCACCGAACGTCGGAGAGTCCTACAGGAAGTCTCTCACGAAGAGCACCTCAAGTCAAGACCAACGGAAGATCATTTCCAGTGCTATGAGTAGGATTGATCTTCAAGGACTTTCTTTTGCCTTATGAAGGTGTCTTCTATGTAGTAAGGAAGCGCCAAAGTGCCATGCAGGGGCTTCGCCCCCACTATTTGTTCTAGTGTCAATAAAATGTTTCTACCACCACCATCCTCTAAAATGCCGTTACCGTCCTCCTCCTCTCATAGGCGAGCACCACGTACCTGACGAGCCACTGGATGACCCACGAAAAGTTTGCGCATGCACAGCGAGGCTGCCATAGCAAGGCGCGTCACCTCACGAGCCGGCACAGCGGTGGAGACCGGCTCTGTACAGCAGCGGTAAACCTGTAGAAGGCGCCGCTGGCTGCCATGGTTACGACTCATGTGCAGTTGTGGCCTCGCACAGGCACGACAAACTCGCTTCTACTGGCGTAACTGCCGCTACTAAACGTCCACATCAAAGTCGCAAAGCTTAGTCAAAGTGGCGAGACTCTCCAAAACGGCATCTAAATTACATATTTACGTAGCGGCTATTTACGTTAAACCTTCATAAGAATATCTTCGCAGACAGAGCTTGCTCAAGTGCTCTGAATTTTCTGTGAAAGTAAGCGCAGTAAAGTCAGTTGTTATAGGCGAAAATTTAGGGCACATCTTGGACAATCAAGACCCAATGTTGGAAAAATTGTGTCATAAAAAATGGCGGACTTTCACAGAGGCGAGCAATAACAATGACCGCTTGAACCACACCATTTAAAAAGAAATGCCTTGGGCGGTTTAAGACTGTACACCACTTCAAATTTAGTAGCCCCGTGAGATTTGTACAGTTTATGGGGCCGTCGGCTGACAGCGAATGGATGAAACAGGCCGGCGGTATTAGGAACTAGAGTGCTGATTTCTGATCAGGCCATCTGTCGGTGTAAGCAATTCTGCCTTTAGGCAACGCGCCTTTGGCAATTGCCTTGTTTTCCGTCTTCTCCAGTCCATTCAGTCTTTCAACGCTTTTGCATCATTCTGCTCGACTAGGCACTAATGTATACAGCACATCAACCAATTTCAAATGCTGCCCCTTAGTTAAAGGGAATCGTGATCCTCTTCCCGAGTGGCGAAACGAGCTGGCCTTGAGCTCGTCTGCCACAAGGATTAGCATTTCGACGGCACTCAACGCTAGGCGATGCCACGTGTTTATATTGTTTTGCTGTTAGCCCGTTCCAAGTCAGAACAGCTGGACGACAGCGAACATGCTTGTCACGTGCCTGTAACAGATTGATTGCTTTTGAATTTCCATGCGATGGTTCTGGTAATATTCAAGACACATATCTGCAGTGAGAACATTCTTGCTCAGAAAACAGTAATTCGGTGACGTTGAAAAAAAAAGACGGTCTGTTAGATGTCTTTTAAGAAGAGAATGACGAAAGCCTACCCTCCCGGCCTCGGCGGCAGCTTTTCGATGGAGGCGAAAAGCAAGGCGCCCGTGTGCTGTGCGATGTCAGTGCACGTTAAAGAACCCCAGGTGGTCGAAATTTCCGGAGTCCTCCACTACGGCGTCTCTCGCAGCATAAGTTGCTTTGGGACGTTAAACCCCACAAACCAAACCAAACCAACCTTCCATTTGCTTCTCATCGTTTACCTCTTATCGGCGTTCTTTGGAGCGCTACGTAAATATATGTGTTTAGAGGAAAGGCAAGGCGTATTATCATCACACTTCTAAGGCGAAAGCCTTTAATAATGGCTCGTGCTGTCGTGGTCAAAGTGTGTCCCGCTATTGCGGCGTTTTGATTGGCCGAGACGCGTTGCGTCCCTGCCATTTCCAATGCATGCGCTTGAACGCGCGACAAGGAACGCCACGCGACAGGAGCGATAGTGTACTGTACAAGCTCACACTTGCCGGGGAAAGTGTGATATATTCTGCACCTTTCTTTTCCTGTAAACTAATTACAGTTATATGTAGCACTGCAACGAATGCCGACAAGAGGCTAACAATGGGAGGCAAATTATAGGATAGGAAGGGTAGGCTTTCGCCATTCTCCTCTTAAGAGAGATCTGCGAGACCCTCTAATTTTTAATTTATTTTTTAAGTATCATCGCCGCAAAAGCTCATCCTCTTCTTCCTGATCGGCTGATCAAGGTCAGGCGTAGCATCCGCCGGAGGTATGTGACGGCTCGAAACTTGGCGCAGTATTGCTATCGCAATAAAACAGACGGTCTCGCAGTCAATGTCTATGCAGAGTGGCGGGAAAGGCTTCCTTCCGCATTGAAGCACTTTAGTAAGACAAAGTACCCCCTGAATTTTTTTTTCGTTTTCTTCTTTGAAGGGCCCATTAAATGTCAAAAATGCCCATGCACCGCACTTTCCATCGGTTGTCAGCGAGACTGGAATCGATGACCATCTATAGAGCACCTTAAAGTCGCGGCAGATAGGGATGGAGTTTATTCATCTCCGTATAATTTGTATTGTTGCAGCAAAGGGACTATGGATTCATCGAAATTTGAGTCTTAGCTTGCACATATCTGTTATCAATGGTTATGTGCGAAAACTCAGATAAAAAAATTACGAGGGAATTTAGCGACTAAAATAGTGAAAGGCGAAAACCTGAGAAATCTTAGTCTACAGTTCCTGCCATCTGCAAT
>NC_139348.1:106068813-106148813 GCF_055883805.1 Amblyomma maculatum | reverse complement strand
ACACAGTGACGTCTTATGCGCAAGCCAGTACACCTTGTCCGATGAGGAGCCCCTACAGTTCGATGATGACCTTAATACAAACCAAGATATCCTAAATCATTACAAATTAGGCGGAACAATATTTCCAAAAGCGTGTAAGCAACTCACCAAAAGCGAGGAGATTATGTGGCGTAAGGTCCAAACTGGAAAATTGCCGACCCCCCCCCCCCCCTCGTTTACAGCAGTTAACACCTGGAAATTTTTAGCCCCAGGGGCAAACGTTGCGATGGCATAGCGGACATGATCCACATGATAGACTTTAAGAAACTGACAGAACAGATGAGTCCCATGAGGCACTACTTCTCAAGCAGGACGAAAGAGGGCGACGTGAAGTCATTCGTCTCGCCCTGGTCTCTGCTCAGATTCAAGAGATCCAGGTCGACGGCTGAGGGGCAGGACATGGCTGGGACAGAGCTGCGAATCGGATCCTCGCCAACCTTTAGACGGGTGCCAATAAACGTTATTTCTTTATCTCTCTCCTGACTTCGTTGCACGTACTCTCTCGTAAATCATCTGGTATAGCACGTGCAGTTCCGGTCGATTCAATGAATTCCTGTGGAGTACTCCGATTGAGCCATTTTGGCTCGGCGACCGACCTCAGTCCGCAAGGAGCAAGCGATTCTCGACTCCAATCTACAGTTGAAAAAGCCTTTCCTCGATATGGATCCCGGAGGGTTCTGAATATGTATGGAGTACGACATATTTCTTTTTTTTTCCAACACATGTATAAGCGAAAAGGATTTCTGTAACTTATGAACATCTCGGCCAATGTGATCCACTTTAACAGAAATGATGTTTCTAGAAGTGCCCCTTCTCTTTGGACCTAATGACTTTTCTCAATGATGGAGTGCCAGCGGCGTTAAGATTGAGTGCCTATGGCGTTTATCTATGGCGTTTAGGAGAAGCATCAATACCACATTATCGAGATTTCGGCGGCAGTTTATGCAATTGTTAATCCAAATCAGTCAGGCACCATTCACTACCGCAGGCTTTGCGTCCTTCATTGCTGCTGGCGCATGCAAAAAAAACAAAAAACAAACTCGAACTGTGAAGAAAGGCTATGCTACTGCTTAAAACAAGATTTCCGGAAAATAGCTTTGGGCCCTTTGCATTCATGCTATTATTGTTTACGTCTCACATTTTCATTCTCTTCATTATTTTCTTATTTTTTAGCTTTAAGGTGTTTGCATTTACTTACATTCATATTGCCCTGATTTATGATT
The DNA here is from genome assembly GCF_055883805.1 of Amblyomma maculatum. Classification (NCBI taxonomy): domain Eukaryota; kingdom Metazoa; phylum Arthropoda; class Arachnida; order Ixodida; family Ixodidae; genus Amblyomma; species Amblyomma maculatum. The sequence continues at coordinate 106,147,551 of NC_139348.1, read as the reverse complement.
TCGGCACTCGTCGGCCCTGTCTTTGCTGCGCTTGTCTGTGACATCATGCCAGTTTGGTTTCGTTTGGTCTGGTTTATGGGGTTTAATGTCTCGAAGCAACTGATGCTACATGGGCACCGTAATGGAGGCATCCGAATAATTTCGACGTCCCGGGGTTCTTTAACTTGCGATAACATCGCACAGCCACACGGGCGCCTTGCTTATCGCCGCCACCGAAAAGCGGCCACAGAGGCCGGGATTCGTTCCCGCATCGTTTATGTCAGCTGTGGCTGTTGAGTGATTACTGAAGTCTGGAGCAGACGTGCTTTCTATGGACGCACGAGGAGCGTTCATCGACGTAGTACTTTGCCAAGTAGAACATAACAGGTTGCTTTTAAAACATAAGGTTAAGTGCCAAGCTCGCAGAACTTCTTGCAAAACATTCAATTCCACCGCTAAATGACGGCAGCATAACCTATCTCTGAGGCCTGACGACTGCCAGCAGCATTGACGTGACTTTTGCGACAAGTTCAGCTGCCCACAAGTTTGGCTGGCGCACCGATCTGGAAACACGTAGAGGTGACCATTACTCAATCCTCAATCAGCTGTCAATGCGCAGATGGCGCCAAAATTTTTTTATAAAATCTACAGCGGAGACGGGAGACAAGGCTTTCACACAACAGGCGTTTCCTGCAGGCACCAGCCGACACTGCTCGAACGTCGTTGTCGTCTTCACCAAAATTACCAAGATTCTTTTTTTCCTTCTTATGCGCATATCAGTACATGCAACGCCTAACGTAACACTATCCCGCCGGCTGAAAAGCACCGTCCCGGTGCGTACTAGCATCCAAAATAGGGTCCGTATAGTACGGCTTTAGGCGTGCAACATGGACCGTCTCGGTGCGTGGTGTAGAGGTATGGCGTGCGGGATGCAAGGGCGCAATTTCATATGTCACTGGAGTCACTTGTCGTAAAATACGGTAGGGTCCTGCATAACGGGGCAAAAGTTTTTCCGAGAGGCCAACGCGGCGAGCTGGGGTCCAAGGCAACACAAGAGACCCGCCAGAAGACTGGGTGTTGCGATGACAGAAATCATAGCGACGTTTCTGGGAGGGCTGGGACGCTGCGAGTCGGTTGCGAGCAACAATGCGGGCAGCATCAGCTCGAGCTATGACGTCACGAGCATATGAGCTGGCAGTGGCGACAGAAGGAAGCAGGCTGTCAAAAGGAAGCAGAGGTTCACGGCCGTATAGAAGATATAAGGGAGAGTAGCCGGTAGTGTCGTGACGCGACGAATTATATGCAAATGTCACAAACGGCAGCGTTAATTCCCAGTCGCGGTGGTCATCAGAAACGTACATTGCAGCATGCCAGTCAGTGTCCGGTTAATGCGTTCGGTAAGCCCGTTCGTCTGCGGATGGTAGGCAGTCGTGAAAGAATGACGAACATTGCACAACCGTAGGATCTCGTCGACTATACGCGCAACAAAGCAACGGCCATGGTCGGTGAGCAGTTGGCGGGGAGCTCCATGGACAACTGTAACGGCGTTGAGGAGGAAAGCAGCGACATCAGTTGCACAACTGCTTGGTATTGCTCGTGTGACAACGTAGCGTGTAGTGTTAATCTGTTGCCACCGCAATCCATCTGTTCCCCGATGCGGACAGTGGAAAAGGCCCTAAAAGATCCAGACTGACTCGAGATAATGGGTCTATGGGGATGTCGATCGGCTGCAGAAGTCCAGCTGGTAAAACTTATGGTTTTTTCCGGCGTTGACAGCGGTCACAGGCAGCCACGTAGCGGCGGACTGCGCGGTGTAGGCCTGGCCAAAAGAAACGGCGGCGCACACTGTCGTATGTGCGAGAGACGCTTAGATGACCCGCTGTGGGAACGTCGTGAAGCTGCTCAAGGACGGCTGTGCGTAGGTGCTGAAAGATTACTAGTAGAAGGTCGGGGCCATCAGGTCGCATATTGTGCCGGAGGTGCAGTGGCAAGGGGATCGAAAGCGCATCTTCAAAATGTTACGGGAGTAGTTCAGCTTGAGGTTTCAGAGCGGAGACGGGAGACAAGGCTTTCACACAACAGGCCTTTCCTGCAGGCACCAGCCGACACTGCTCGAACGTCGTCGTCGTCTTCGCCAAAATTACCAAGATTCTTCTTTTTCCTTCTTATGCGCTTATCAGTGCATGCACCGCCTAACGTAAGAATATAATCGGACCTTCTTCACAAAATTTGATGCATCCCAACGGGCTGAAAAAATTGCTTCTGAAACAAAGTGTCGACTTAGTAGCTTGCAGACACATGACTACCAATTTCGTTACTCAATTGACCCACATCTAAGATCAAGACTCCCTCCGAAAGTTCCTCGCCAACTAGAAACTCATTACCACCGACTTCGCCTGAACTGTGCATATAAAAATGGCTTGCGCTACCGTTTCGGTGAAATGAACAGTCAATATTGTGACAACGGTGGCTCGATTGAAACTGTGGAACATATCCTACTTAAGTGCCCTGCGTACGCTGATGAGCGTGCGTACTATGAACATAGCATGGCGAAGCTCTCCCCCGTGCCTTTATCAATGAAGAGTGTTTTGGGTCCCTTAGCCTGCCCTATAGGCAACAGAGACTCGCAATGAACTTTTTATGTAAGTATTTCAAAGACATTGGACTCCTTGACAAACTCTAAATTCACCTTGTACGTTTCCCTCAGGCCTTTTTAAATTTGTGAACTCTAAGCACACTTGTCAGGTCAAGCATTTCATCATTTCATTTTATACCATTACTAGATGAAAGCACCTTAACACGCATTTAATGGCCTCTTTCTATCTTCCCCTTCAATGGACCCCTTGCAAAAATCGTTAAGTAGGCTTTCCCACGCTGCTTCTTTCCCCAAACATGGCGTCACTGGCTGCCAGAAAAACGGCGATATAGACCTGAAATCGCATATTGCTTCTACACAGATGCATTTAGTGGTAATAGGGTAGTTATGCGAATATGTTCTGATGCGTAAATCATATGAATTATGGCCATAATACAATGTTTCAATACATTGCAGTTCTGCCATTAGTGGGGAATGCAGCATAGAGGTGAAGCCGACTTAACATTTATGAAAGGGGTCTATTCTATTATTTCACTCACCATTCGTTTTCAATCTTTCCCTCCCGATTTTCCCTTCTTACACAGACTAGCATGCCAGCGAAACCTAACTACCGACAAAATTCTCTGTTTTTCATTAAAGAATCACTCTCTCTCTCTTATAAGGTTAAGTATATATGCCGATTCCCCTCTACGATGCTAACACTTCTTAAAACCAGTCACCGTAAACCATCGCCGATATGCTCCTTGCTACAGTTTGTACTAAGAAATTATTGTGCTTTACGTAATGTTGTTGACACAGACACTCAGGCTCTTTAGCGAGTACCAAACTGCGGAGAGAAAGATCACCTGGTTCCTTGAGTGAGGAGTTATTATGTATATTTATGGCTGACATAGGCGGGGTTATGCTCGATTATTGAGACGCGTTGTTCTTAATCTGTTTTGAATAAATCTCAATGCCTTTCTTTGATGAGTCAGTGGTTGTAGTACTCAAGTTGGAGCCATTCAAATGGCTTCTGTATTTATTTCTTCTTTCGCCTTTTCGTCTTTAGAGCAGCTGCTTGTTGTCATGGTTACAGTATGCTACGACCACGCAGATTCCCAGGTCCCATTCTCGTTGTCAATCAGCTGAGCTCAGAAATCTTTTTTTTACGACTGCGCAAGCCAACGTATCACATATGACATGTGATCCTATGTATGGATTGTACGCCTACTTCTGCCTAAAGCCCAAGACTCAGGCTGGCCGTAGGTTTATAAATACAGTCGAAACTCGATTTAACGATGTTGAGGAGAGACGCGAATTATTTCGTTAAATCGGGAACTTCGTTACATCGAGTGATACAGGCGTTTCTCGGTCATATAATTTGGTGCATTCAATTATAAGGGGCGGCGGTATCAAAAAAGCTACTGCGGCATCATACTTGCGTATACTTAATGCTCCCAATAAGAAATGCGGCCAGCAAAAATGACAGGCGCCGGTAGCACACCATTAAGACATAAAAAAAATTGTTACTCATCAAGAAGAGCCCGAGAGGATTGCAAATTCATTTTCCACCAAAGAAATCAGTAATCTTTGCCTACGTGCGCATTGTGAGCAATGACTTCACCAATTTCTCGTAGGTCTGAAGAGCTAATAGCACTGTAGGCCTGAGAAGCATGCACTCAAAGGCACGGGAAAACTGGAGAAGCACAGTGGCCAACGAACCACACGCAGCACGTCACAAAAAAGCACTGAAGTGCAACACCGTCCCTTGGAATGCGACATGAGGCGTTTTTTTACCGCTGGCACCATCTAGTGAATTGAATTAAACATTACAACTCTCGTTTTGTGCTGCGCAAGTTGAAATAAAAAAATGGTGCGAATGTGCTCTACGCTGTTACCGTGGCTCGGAATCAATAAATCTGGGGGTCCTCTCTACAAAATAGACCAAACGTAGTCCCTTTAAACCTTTATTTTGCGAACAAAAAAAGGGCTCGGTAAATCGGGAAAGATCATGGAATTATTTCGTTATTTCGAGTTAGTCAAACAATTGGATCCTATGGGCACGAGAGGGGGAATTATATCTTCGTTAAATCGGGACTTTCGTTAAATTGGACTTTGTTAAATTGAGTTTTGACAGTAAATACAAAAATAAGTGACAGAGAGCTTACACCAGACAAAACACATGATCGGGCATAGAACTACACGATATCGACGTGAAGACATTTGGCACATTGTGGCAGTACACAATAAAGGATGTTGTTTAAGCTGTCACAATAACTCAGCAAAGCTGTCTACGTTTTCCGACATTAGTGATATCAACTCGCTCTTAAAAGTACAAACAAAGTGTGTGCAATATTAGGACGATGAGTTAGAATCGAATATGTTTCAAGAGTCATGACTTCACTGCTAAATTATGAGCGTCAATCAGAGCCCACTCCCGCAGTCGGGGATTGGTGTCCCTGCTCAGTCCTTAATTCCTGCTTCAGGAGGCATACAAATGGTCGGGACAGTAGATTACACTAATCTACTGTCCCGACCTTTCGCCTGCTTCCCGTCTCTCTCGTCCTTCTCAGTTGAATATCTGTTCTAGAAGTGCGCCTACAAAATGTCCTTTATTCAGTTGTTATATTACGAAAATATTCAAATTAGAGTTGGCTAAGGAACTTCCATTTTTTCAGCAGTTCTGAAAATATTTATAACATGTAAACAAATACTTCTAAGGTGCGGGCGGAAGGCAGCGCTCCTCAGCCGAAATTCTTTGTAAAAAATAAGGAAAAATGAATAAAAAGAAAAACCCATTGCACTCACTTGAAATTTAAGGTTATCAGAGCTGTCACCAGTTTTCAACGCATAACTGACGGATTTCCAAGGTTGTTGGAGGTTTTAGTGTGCTCTTGCATGGATGAACTGTATGCTACATTTGGTTGAAATGCGTGAGCCAGAGGTAAAATGCAGAGTAGTGGACATTCCATTTCAGCTGCTACTTGCGAATGTGTGTCGTGAATGTAACCTGCACAAGATAGGCCGCATTTAGCGAAAACATTTTACGACACGCATATGCGCCTCGAGTAGCACCAGCTTGGTGTCTTTCACCTAGGAAGAACAACCTCGCAGTGCTGCACAGCCCAGCACTTCAGGCAGAACACCATTTGAGGCTCCCATATTGGAGAACCCCTCGCATAACCTTTCCCGCAAGGAGCCTTCTGGTCTGTTTTATGATGATACTTCGACCAGAATTATTCGTGACTGATCGAAATAACATAGCCAGAAACTGAACATTATCCCCGTGAAAATTGAAATCGTCAAGCGCGGCTTGAGTACATGTAAAGGCAGCTATATCCATTTGTCGTACACGTGGGATGACTGCGAGGTATTTACAGCACGTGGCGCAGTTCTCATGAAAACGCGTGTTGTTTAGGGCCACCCGTAGTGCGCATGCAGCACACGATATAGCTGAAGTGGCCTTGGTCCACATTGGCGGTCATAACACTCTTCCGTGGGGGTCACTCTGCCGCGGCACGTTCTGGTGGTGAGAGCCTTGATTACAGCCTCACTGCTGCTTTTTTATGACGCCGTCCGTGTTCCAAATTGGCAGGGCGCCTGTCGCAGACAGCGGGTCTCCAGGAAGAGAAATTCTTGGTAATCCCGCGGCTTCGCTTCGCAAACATTTTAGGCGGGAAAACACATCGAAAAAAAAAAAAATGCGAAACTGGAAGGCTGGCGTGCGATCTGACCGAGCAATAGGAGTAGGAGATGTGAACTACGTTTTGGGGGGCATCGCCATGTTTGTGTAGTTATATTTTTTTTTTTCATTTCGTTTGGTGTCACAAGTGAGTGTCGTTCGAAAATTATCGCAAATGGTGCGAGGATTCTACACTCAGGGCTGTACGTAGTTTTTCCTGCAGGAGGGAAGCCTGGCAATTATAATATAACACTGAGCTGTATAGTGAAGGAAAGGGAAGTGATGCACGTACGCTCTCAAACGCACAAATAAAGCAAACACAAGCCCATTCATGAAAGCTATTTCGCCGTCGTGTTACGGTATGTCCCCTAAAAGCACTGAAATGTCGGTTGAAGATGACAGAGTAAAAGAGTCACAAACATTATATGCATATGCTAATTTTTGTTACCGCATTTAGCTAAAGCAGAAGGCGGTTCAGTGATGAGTATAGAAAATATAAGTCTGCCCAAGCGTCCCTGCTAAGTTTGTTCTTCGGGCCTGTGCTTCCTTGGCTTAGTAATACCCACTCATGTCCGTAAAAGTCATCAGCTCAAAAGTAGAAGAAGCAAAAAAAAAAAGAACAAGAGGAGAGCTTTGAGGACAGCACATACGAGGAAAGAAAACATCAGCATTATGCGCTTTTCGACTCTTAGTGTAAACAGTTTCTTCCCGTCCATAAACGACGAAGGCAGACGCTGCCTCTTCTTACCGAAAAAGAGCTTGCAAATATGAGTTATGCATGACAGCGACTATGGGCTCTTCTAATGGGACATGTATCCTGACTGCATCACCAGAATACAAGCTGACACACGCTTGTGCTGAAGCACATGGATCGTTGCCTGGAGAGGAGTGCAGCAGCCAACAAGCCTTTCGATGGGTTTGTTTTCGTGCATTCGGAGTCGGCTGTAAATAGATGACGAATTTTCAAAAGTGAGCACGTAGCAAGGAAGCGCTTTCAAGGTAACGGTACACACTCAGATAACTTCGGGGCTTATCGCACAGGTATTTAAACATTTCGTGCGAGCCCTTTTAGTGTTATCAGGATAGAAAAAGACGAACAGAATTAAATAGCCATTTAGCAAGCTTGTTAACGGCGCAAACAACGTGGCAACACAAGCAGGAATCTCGAGGCTGGCCTTGGAAGCTCCGCTAGAATATTTAAGCCAAAGTCGTTCCTGAATGAACGTAGCCATGGATGAGGAGGGGGGGGGGGGGAGAGCAGTTGTTCGGGCGAATTGCTCGCTAATGACAGGAAGGTTAGTGCACAATGATGGGGCGAAGCGGGGGAAAACGACGAGACAAGCACTTTAGTGTCCACGAAGATCAATCACACTGAAGGAAGAGATCAAATTTGAAGAAAGAAAAAAAGAGAACAAAGTTAGGAGAGCCAGCGTTTGTGCTTCTTTACGCTTGAACTCAACTGTCTTGTCGCCGTTTGACCGCTTATAGTATCACTTTAAGTAGAAACAGAAGTAATATTAGTATAATTATTAAGCTTGATGGCTGCGTGGGTGCAGGTGCCTTAAAGGTATGATGCACAAATGATAGCGAGGATGGTGTGTAACCAATTTTATTTGCCAATAATTATTGCACAGGAGGGGTAATAAAAGGTAGGTTAATGAGGTTAAGGCAGAATATGAGCTTAAGTGGAGCATGATGCTTGGCAGAGGAGAATGGCAAACCAAGTTTAAAAGAGAGCTTTTAACAACGACACTTCCCGCGCGGCCATATTTTATTTTACATTGATGCCTTGTTAAAGCACTAGTTTAAAGATTATCATCTGGAAGAGTGATTATAACTACAGACTGTTCTGCAAAGATCAATAATTCCTAGATTTTCTGCAGACCATAATTAGGTCTAATGTAGGCTGCTGAAAATCCTAGAAAATATTGCGTCGGCATTGCTAGCAACAAATCACGAACATTCCGCTAGCTAGTGGTATTTGGGAGCTGTTATGGCCGAGCACTAACTCGACGTAGGGTTGCCTGACGCTACGTTTGGCATGAGCTGCCAGCTCAAGCCTCTCCTCTCACGTGGTCGGATGACGTGTTGTCAGAATCAGCCTTCCAGGACCCTTGCATTCTCGGACACGTTACCGCTAGACCCCAAAGGCACGTACATATGGCTCGGTTAATGCTACACTTTATAGGTCAGGCGGTATAGCCGACGCTATTGCGTCACACCTTTAAGGCGGGGCTTAAGTGTCCCCCCCCCCCCCCCAATAATGTTTTATTTTAATTTATACAAGTGCCTGCAGCACCTCAAGCACATTATTTAAGGGGCGACAAGCGGAGGGAAACTGATGCTTTAAATGAACATATGTCAAAAGAAAGCAGAGCAGCTAAGCGCAGTTGTTAAAACAAGAACATAACAAAATACGCCACACCTCTAATCATCTCGACGGCAACAGTCTTCAAGGCGCCGCGGTGCAAACATTCACAACACGGAAGATGGAGAGCGTACACCATCCCATGAAACACAATTATGGCAAAAATTAATGAAATAAACGAAATGATATGCATCTACGGCAGACATTGTGGCAAAAAAGACGAACTCGGAACACGTTCTGTATAAATTCATGAACGCTATCGGGAAGCATTTTTCAGTGTTCGAAAGTATGCGGAATCACGGTAAACATCAGTAGGGCCGCGCGCTTGAACAACTCGCGTAATCACAACGTTTAGAAATGAAGTGGGGAGAACGAATGTAGTCTTTATTTATTCCGGTGAGATCAGAGTAAATAGGGGAAATAAGTTCTAATTTTGCAGACAATCGTAGACTGCTAGTGTTTTGCATCTAAGGTTGATGATTGCCCCCTCTTCCCGCTCGCTGTATGCTGCGTCATATAAAATGATTCCAGCGCTGGCATCATTTCCGACGGCCACAGACAGTCAATAACGTTGAAAATTCCTAAGGTGATTTTAAGCGTTTCGCCCCATCAGACATGTGGTTTCAGTGCGAGCTATAGATGCGTTCGTGCAAATTTCCTGGTCTTCTTTACACGCTTTTAGGCTCTTAGAAGGAGATAAAGTTATAACTTGCATGGAGGGAAATGTGATTCTGAAATAAAGGTGGGGAGACTTCAGTATAGTTCCCCACAAGCTTCAGTGATTACTGACCGTAACAGGCCTATTGGAAGATTTCCATAGCGTCGTCAGCAGAATCATCTACCCTAGAAATACATCCGATGCACAACTGCGATAAAATTTTATTGGCACAGCTTGTGCTTCTGGTTGTTGTGTTTAGTTATTCCCGAAGTTTTTGTATCTGCGCAATAATTTTGAAAGTACATCAACGAAACTTTAGACGGTGCAATATTCTATATACCTTCCACGTAGCGCATGCCAGAGCATCAACGCTGGCGCCTTCAAGCCCGTATCCTTAATAATTTAACGAGGCCCGTCAAAGCTGCGCAATCAAGGACCCGGCTGCGTATTCTCCGCACACTGCTACCCCTCCCGGCCTCTGCAGTGCCAAGGAGGGTTGCGTGGAGATACTTTCGTATCAATTTAGCGCATCGGATTGCACAGTGAGATCACGCGGTGCACTCGCGCGTTTTCGCATCCTCTCCCGTTCAACGCAAATGGGGTACAGTGGTCGTAGCCCTTTACGCCTCCAGCGCCAATGGTAGCCCGTAACGGTGGCCTTGCTTCCACAGTGCTCGCCACGTGCAATACAAGGCCAAGGAGACCGCGTGTTACTATGCAATGAAAGCTGTTCTTGCAGCACGTAGGTGGTTTTCTAGAGCTGTTGGGAGCACATATTTATTTCTCTGTATACATATGCGCACGCAGAAAAAGCCTGAACTGGACTGGTCGTGTCTGTATTCAACTTTAGTAAAGGTTTGCCGTCTTTTTTTAGTGGCAAATCGCTTTTTAAGTGGTAAATCAGTAATAATAATAAATCAGTAAAAAAAATATTTTAGGGGCACTTTAGATCACTAAACTGCGATGAGGCGAAAGTCTGTTTTGCGCGGTGGTCCGAAGCCCTCCACTACAGCACCTCTTTCTCTCTCTGTTTTCACTCCCACCTTGGCGATGACGCGGTAGCGTAAGCTTTTGGCCAACCTATAAAGCCCCGCTTCAACTGAGTCGTATGAATGTGTCTGCGTGGCCTAAGGATAACGTGAATGCAAGGGTTTTGGCAAGCTGATTGTGATGTCACCCTCCCATATGAAGGATAGGCCCGAGTTGCCCGCTCCTGTCAAACGTAATGTCAGGAGCCCTGCTCCTAGTTACTGCTTGGCCATGTCACCTGACAGCTACCGCTTCCCATTACTTCTTCTTCTTTCAACCTTTTGATGTAACGGAAGGTCGGTCACTGCGAGTATGAGCGTTTAAAGGCAGAGGTATGTTGAAAGCCTCAACTCTTAACCTTAGTGGATATCTCTAGTTGGTGGTAGGTGGAAGGTTGCGCGACCGGGCACCGATTTTGAAGCTCTAGCTACACTCTGTTAGCTAAATTCAGGTATCGCCGTGTGTGAAACAGTCACGAGCATGGAATTCATGCTAAACGAGTGCGAAATAATAAACACGGAAGAAAAGACAGCACAACACAACCGCTCACTCGCAACTGAACGATTTATTCGGAAAAAACAGCTTAAGAACACAAGATACGGGAAAAAGAAACAGTCAAAACCCGGAGCCGCATTAGGGATATAATCAGGGGATGAAAACACGCGCATCATAAAACGTGAAGTGAAGCAGAGAACACCGGCACAGAACAAGCACACGGCAAACTCATTTGTCGTCAAGAAATGCAATTCCAGGGGTTGTTAGGGGGACAGACGGGGTGCTAGCTGGCACAGGTGTCAATCAATTTTGCGATGTAATAAGCTTCCTTAAGCTCTAGCGGGAATTTGTTAGGGTGTGTAAATTTTGGAATACATCGCGTACGCTTTCTTGATCTTTTACAATCCCGGCAGTGGTCAGCCAGGTTAGAGTGGTCTTGGCTGAATGAATTATGAGGCGCATGTTTAGGCATCGTCCAGTTTGCCACTATAAGAGTGGCCATAGGTCATGTGAATTCGATATAGAACATTTTTGCAGCATTTGCAGCAACATTTGCAGCATTTTTGGAGCGTGGCGTGAAGCATATCAACAAATATATTGAATGCTGCAAAAATGTATATCGAATTCCGAGAATTTGTAGCCACGGTTATAGTGGCCAAACTGGACAATGCCTTAACGTACGCCTCGTGGAACACAAGAATTAATTCAGCCAAGACCTGTCTAACCTGGCTGACCGCTGCCGGAATTGTAAAAGATAGGAAAGCGTAAACGATGTATTCCGAAATTCGAGAATACTTCTGTTCTCTTTACACACCCTAACAAAATCACGCGAGAGCGTAAGGTAGCTTATTACATCGCAAACTAAATTGGCACGTGTCAGTACCCATCCGGTCCGCCTAGCAACCCCTGAAATTACATTTCCTGATTACAAATCATTTTGCCGCGTGCCTGTTCTGTGCCGGTGTTCTCTGCTTTACTTCGCGTATTTACTGCTTATCTCGGCTTCGGGTTTGGTTTGTTTTTCGCCTCTCTTGTGTTCTTAAGCTGTTTTCCCCGAATAAATAATTCAGTTGCGAGTGAGCGCTTGTGTTGGGCTGTCTTCTCTTCAGTGTTTTTTTCTTTCGCGCTCGTTTAGCAGGAATACCTACACACTCGCCTAACTTCTCACGTTAACGAGCTTGGCGCTGGAAAGCAGTAGCTTGCACTTGACATGGCCAAGCACTAACTGGACGTTGGGTTACCTGACATTAGGTTTGGCAGGAACTGCCAACTCGGGCCTCTCCTTTTACATAGGAGGATGACATCAGAATCAGCCTGCCAAGACCCTTGCATTCACTTACCCTTAGGCCACGTAGACACGTTGGTACAGCTTGGTTAAAATGGGGCTTTATATGTTAGCTGGTAGCTTACGCTATCGCGTCATCGCAAAGGTGGGAATGAAAACAGAGATAAAGAGGTGCCGCAGTGGAGGGCTTCGCCTCATCGCACTTTAGCGGTGAAAAGTGCCCCCTTAAGGCATAAAGCTGAAACCCTAGAGTAAGCTACTATGTGCAAAAGCTATGTCTTCACTTTCAAGCCGAACCTAAGCGTCGTCATGCAGATACATCTCGAGTAACTTCTGGTTTTACCACAAGCTAAACCAAAGCTAATTGTTTTTAAACATATCGTACTAGGGAGCCTACATAATGCTCCGCCTATGTCGTAATGTATGCAGCACCACCTTATAGGGCACTCCTGGTGTGGAGACCAGTGCACGGTGCAAGTTTCAAAGTGCCCTGCCGATGCACTACAAGGGCATCGGCAAGAGCGCACATGTGTAGGAGGGAGGGGAAGGCGGGTTCTTAGTTTTGGTCGCGAGTACTGTTTAAGATTTCTGACCTTGTCGGTTTCCTGCGAGGTGAAGGGTCAAATTCAAAGTCAGAGACAAAGCGCCTTTATTTAACATATAAAAAAATGGGGATGCTATAAGCCGCAGCAAGAGGCTTGTTGTTGCCTGGAGCTCAATTACGTAGCAGCGAAACGTCTTATACTTACGTGACATACTTGCGCAATAAGAAAAAAGAAACGTCTTATCAAATCAACAATATTTTAAGCAAAAAATAAGAATTTGCAGAACGCCGGCAACTTAACATATCTGCATGCAAAGAGGGAAGATCATCAAAAGTTTGCTAAAGGTGTTTTGTATGTCCGACAAAGAAGACGAGTGGAACTACTTTCAAGCAAGTCATAAAATTTCAAAATACGATTTCATTACATTTCGCTGGTCAAACACTAACGGGCAGGTATGCGCAGTACCACCATTTTTTTTTTTCAAGAGTAATGAACCTATTCTGTGGCTTTGAATTGACGAACTACTCATATACGAATCTTTATTCTCGAGAAAAATTGCATGTTGAGAGGTAAGAAGCATAGTATATAAATCAGCAACATGAATTATCGTAGCAAATTCAGTTGAAGATCGTTGTGGTCACCTTCCTAGAAATCGCCGATGATACGAACAGGTTTTAACTGGTGAGCGTCTTTCTGGCGCCAGTAAATTCCCACATATCCACAGTTATTCATTGCCACACGTGGTGAGCGCCAGCTGAACACTCTGTTTCAGCTAACAGAACGTATCTGCGGGCGTTGGCGACCTACCACTATTGGAGCACTACCTTGGAGGACGTCAAATGACCAAAACATTATAGTCTTCATCTTTTCTCTTTTCTGAACGCTCGTGTTAAAAACAAAGGGTCAAGTGGTAGTTTTTGACCTGGATGGAATGCAATTAGCACCCACTGATTAGGCTACGTGCTTATTAAAATTTTTTTTCTTTTTTTCTTATGGTTCAGCAAATAATAGTAGATAAAAGGCAAAAGAGTGGATTGGATGAATGAAGAACAGACATGGAAGCACTTTCCTGTCGCGAAAAGGGTATCTGCCCCTGCAAATAGCGCTGATTAGTAATTTCAGTCTTTCAAAGAGCAGAGCAGACCACTTAATTATGCTTTATGAGAAAGGCATTTACTGCTTATCTCGAGAACCAAAAGAAGCAAAAAATAACAAAGCCTCAATAAGTATTCCTTTGCTCGCGCTGGTTGGAAACCAGATGAAAAGCAGTGCACAACGCGTGGAGGGATATCAATATCTTATCGAATTATTTCCCCTATCTATTCATGCACCTTTCTCCTGCATGAATGAAGTGGGGCTGCGTCTTCCTTTCTAATTTTTTCTTTGCGGCGTGCAGTGCAGAAAGCGGAAGAAAAACCTATCACGACACAAAAAGCAGGTGGGGATTGCTTCGGTTTCCGTAACATCCTGGCGGAGGAGCATTTGTTGACACTGCGATCGATGTTCGCGGGTACAGGTTAAAAAATTGGAAGGGTGTATATGTACTACACGCCCAGCCAGCTGCGTAGAAGTGCTGCGGTACATACCACGAAGGGCATGCTAGACTTGAAGCATAGTTTTGCTACGCCCGTTCACTGACTTGAGAAGCGTCGCCATTATCATGAGCAGCGAAAATTGGCGGTTGCACTACGAACATCAGAAGTCATATCAGGGCGAATGTTGTGCGAAAAGTTCGTGTAATCGCTTATTGCGAAGGCAATACTACTCTAGCTTTCGAGCCTTCAGGGTAGCACGGCCGGTAGCCACGTCTTGCTCACGTGGCGCTGTGATGTCACACCCCACGTGACACTATAGGGTGAGAGCTGGGCTACCAACTCAAGCGGTCGGCAGGAGCTGCCAACTTGGGTCTCTCGTTTTACATGGGACGGTTATGTCAGAATCAGCCTGCTAGGACCCTGGCATTCACGTTACCCCTATAGGCCACTAAGGCACGTTCATACGGCTTGGTTAAATCGGGGCTTTATATGTGGGCTGAGGAAGAAGAAAAAGAGAAGAAGAAGAACACTCGGTCACCCGCAGCTAAAGCATTTGCTCAATATTTGTTTCAGCAGCGTGGAACCCTTGTAATCTTTTTTTGTTCGTTTCATTTTTTTTTCTGTTGCCGCTGCGTTCTTCGCACTAAAAGCCTTATGGCGAAATAAGGAGGTAGTTTATTATTTATCTACACTTCTGAAAACAAGAAATGCAAGAACAAGTAGCTAACGGAGAATAATCTTGCTAGCAAATCCGTGGAACAACATGATTACTCTAAGGCATGCTGAATATACTTTACAGGTTAAAGGTTTAAAGGTATAGGTTTATAAGTTTGGATATACATTTATAGATGAGGTATAGAATCAGGAGATGTCATTAGCATTATCATTCTGTCAGGCTATCATCTGAGCACGTCACTGAGTGCTTGCTGTTCCGTTCTACTTATGAGTTTAGGCTTCTTAGTCAGGCCTGCTAGTCGCCCTGCACTCCCTTTAAAAGCAACATTGATCTCTTTCGCGACGTTATCAGGCTCCGCATAGATCGACTGAGGAAAATGTTACCGATAACTGTATTCCCATAAAAACAATATGAAGTCTGCTGCTTGAAGCTCCGCAAAATTTACAGCTTGTCAGGGTCGCAGGTTGCCGCAGGTTCCCGCACTGCAATGTCACGTATCAGTGAGCAGATCATTTCAAACAGTCGTATGGAATAGAATGCGCGCTCATTGGAATTTGTCAATACAAAAGAATATGCGGGAACACTTAAAATGTGCTTTTAAGGGTATGACGCGATAGCGTAGGCTACCTTAAGAGTATAAAGCCCCAATGTATCCAATATCCACATGAGCGCACTCACGTGGCCTAGGGGTAACGTCAGTGCAAATGTCATGACAGCCTGATTCCGAAACCCTCCTCCCATATGAAAGGAGAAGCCTGAATTGGCAGCTCCTGTTACCATCTCTCTCGTACTGTAGGCCGTTCGGGGGAATATTTTGTGTATGATTCTGCGCGCTTTGAAGAATCCTTACAAGTAGGGACACAGTGTTGACAGGAGTGCAGTTTTGAAGTCGGAGTCTATCCGACTGGTCAACAGCTGCTTTCTGCTTGATATTTTCGAGATCCCACGACGAAAATGGCTCTATGTTCGGGCGGGAACGGATCGTTATTGTAGAAAGTATTTTATTTATAATAGTGGTTAGGCGGGATGAGTGCTCTCAAATTTCGCCTAACTTAAACCGAAATTATGCCCTTTAATCTGCCAAACTCGAACTTGGCATAACAGGCCAAAACCAGAAACAAACAGTATACGTAGGATTTCTCCCTAAGCAAACTGGATTGTTTAGGAGTTTTCTTACACCTCAATGTTTGGATATTTACAGGTTGTAGTGTAGTTTAGTGAACTTCCTGAGTCTGTGACTCTGGTACTGTCTTATACAGTGTTGATAAAACCGTCTCGTTATCTAAAATTCCATTCAAGCTCTATTTTTATTTCGTTTTCATATTATGAAGCGCGAAGAAACTGTTTCTCGAACAGAAAATAATAAATATATTAATAGATCCGGAATTAGTGCCAGTTATGAGATTTAAACTGGAGGCAATTACCATTCCCTGCATACTGACATAATCCCCCACCCCTCCTAGCCATATTTCTATTTGTTCAAATATTGTTGCAGCATATGATATTGCACCACACTTCTAGGCTTTATCTTGGTCTCGAACCTTATGTTTCATATATATCGCTCACTGGAGAGGAAAGTTTATCTTGCGTAATGCGCCACTCAATGAAGGTCATCTACACCTGCTTTTCACATACTCTTGCCGTTAAAGCTTGGTTTTTACACCTAGTGTGTTCGTTTTCTGCCACTGCAGCGTGAAGAAATGGACTTTCCTACACGTTACGTCTCTATAAGGTTTATTAGACCAGGCCATCCGCTTTTCCACGCGCAGTCCTTTTACACCATACCATTTCTACGTTGCATGATAGCTATATGCAATCAGGCCGCTGCATTGTTTTGCTATTGCCTTGAAAACATGTTGTAGACGTCACTAAAGAAATACCCGGCTTTACAATTTAAACACTTTGACCTATGTCAATATTTAACTGCATTTTCAACCAAAACTTATCCAGCATTGATAACCTTTAGTGTCAAGAGAAATTTGGCGTCAGGTATGGTAGCACTTGCGTTTTTGAGCATATTGACGCTTTTAATGAGATCTTCATCATCGTTACGTACGTTGTATGTCCTCTTACCGCCAAATTTATGTTTCTCTATCTTTTCCCTTATATGTAATGTTGGTGCAGTTGTTACTGCTCAGTCAAAGCTGATTTGTTAGATCGCAGTTTTCTTCCATCTTTGCATATGCTGTAACCTACCTGCTTAAGTTTTTATCCTTCATTATTACGTTGCAAAATGTACTTAGGGTCCCTGGTACAATATTCTCACTGTAAGAACATCGTTTGCCTAATGTATATACTCCAGATAGCATTCAATAACTGTTATCCTTTGTTTAGATTTGATTTTAAGCACGAAATCAGCACTTACCGATTAATTATTGAGAAAAACAATAAGAGATTCAAAACTGCTTACGACATTCTATACTGAAATTAAGCTCAAAAGGAAGGATCTAGCTGTTTATTACAGTTAAGAAGCTCCCAGTTCATAATATGTCATACCTGACACGAGATAAAGCCTCTTAGCGCATTTTTTTTGGATAAAATTGATGCTTGCTAGCCTAATTTCTTGTTGATAAGGGCCCTCTCACATATCACAAGGGACACTTGATGAATACGTATGCCGTCCCGTCCGCTCAGACCTATTTTGTCTAAAGGTACGACCAGAGGGAAAGTGTCCACCTTATTTGCGCTTTTTCTGCTAAAGCGCCTTAACTTGAAATGAAGAGGATCCCCATCACAAATGAAGTCTTTGCGAGCACTGAGCCATATCTACTGAGTCTCGTAAAGAGAGCCCAACGATCCAGTACTTAGTCTAAGACCGATCGGTGGCCTCTGAAAACATAGCGGATGCGCCAACCCCTTTATACCCTCGCCGAGTAAGGAAAAGCCGCATGGCGCGAGTGGAGGTTTACCATTAATTAATGGAGGCCCGCGCGATCCAAATCACGAAAGATCAGGATCAGTATCCAAGCCATAGGCGGACGACTACCAAGGAGGCAGTATCAAATTGGCGAATACGTCCTCGCTGGGCGAAAATGGAGAAGGTTCAAAAGTAAGCCGTGAACAAAGAAAAGCCTTTTGTCGGAATGCGACACACAGACACACACACACACAAACACACACATACACGTGCGCGCACGCACGCAAACATACAGGCACACACACACACACACACACACACACACACACACACACACACACACACACACACACACACACACACACACACACACACACACACACACACACACACACACACACACACACACACACACACACACACACACACACACACACACACACACACACACACACACACACACACACACACACACACACACACACACACACACACACACACACACACACACACACACACACACACACACACACACACACACACACACACACACACACACACACACACACACACACACACACACACACACACACACACACACACACACACACACACACACACACACACACACACACACACACACACACACACACACACACACACACACACACACACACACACACACACACACACACACACACACACACACACACACACACACACACACACACACACACACACACACACACACACACACACACACACACACACACACACACACACACACACACACACACACACACACACACACACACACACACACACACACACACGTGCGCACAAGCGGAACAAAAAAAAAACTGAAGTTTGAAAGAGAAAACAATGCGTGCTGATCAACTCTGGCGCTTGTATAGCACACAAAATACCAAGAGAGGATTAGCGAACGTGCCAGCGGATCAGTCGCTGGAATCAGCGAAGAAGGGAAAATCTGCCCATCGACGCTGCTCTCGAGGCAACCGCGCTGCGCCAGCCACAGGTGGACTGGTGGCGACAAAGGCGCCAGCGACGAGAGGAATATAGAGAAAGAGGGAAGACAGAGGCGCAGCTTAGTTTCTTTAGCGCAATTTTCTTATCGTTCCTCTCGTGACCTTTCTATCCGCCTCTTATTTTCTTCCTGCCTATCTTTGCCAAATGGATCAAGGATTTCGCTCGTGCGACCATCGTTCCTCGCTCCGGCGCCAGTACATCGCACGCACGTAACTTGCACCACTGGAGAGCGCATGCGCAGAATCTCCGCGTCGTACGACGCACTGAAGAAAATAACGAAAGTGCTAGTTAACGCAGATGCGAAGAAAACTCTACAAAGACAGCAGAGCGTTTAGCCTGGCACATGTATTTTTGATTAACGCGTCGGAGCTGCTGTTGTCAAGCCTGGCAGAAAGCGAGTGGTTCGCCATCCGCTTGCTTAAGACTTTCTTCAACGCGACCCTTATCACAGAACAAAAGAAGCAAATGAAAGCACCACAGGCAGTAGAACACAAAAAGCACGAATTCAAGAAATATACTAAAAAAGGATATTAGAGGAAAGGGAGATGAAGTATCCAAATGCTTTGCTTCCCGGTGGAACCGTCTTCCTTTTCCTCAAGTTTTTTGTGCCATTTTGACACCTTTTCTTTTTGGATTAAGCTGAAAACCACCTGGTTTGCGTCGGAACGGGCTCGGAGGTGCGTGCAATCGAGGAAGCGAAAGCGGTTGTGGCGGAAAAGCGACGCCCCGTTATGTAGGAATGATATCAGGGACGGTAAAGTTTGTCCAGCGATTTAGCGCAGGCCTAGAGGTTGCTCTTATCGGATCGAAAATTGTTTCACGCGCTGTGACTCCGAAAGCCTCCTAGCATCTGATCAAAAGGAGCCTTTGCTTCAGGGGAAAAGTAAACTAACAGTGAACAGGTTTGTGAAACCGATATACACCGCGAAATCCGGCTCATGACGTCCTGTTACGACCGTTACGACGCCGTTAGGCGAAGGTCTTGATACGATGAAAGCAAACAAAAGTAAGTGATTAGGCTAGATAAGAGGTGCTAGAGCTTTTAAGGGGCTTTCCTCTCAAAGTAAAGATGTCTGAGGAAGGCTGTGCTTTGAACTAAGGGTAAATCGAAGAGGGTGACTTCGGCATTAGCAGCCTCCTCAGATAAACGGTGCTACCGAAGCTTGAAAATTGTTGAGAGATAACAGATGCTGGTTTGGTTTGATTTATACGGTTCACCGTCCAAAATGCACTAGGGTTATGATGGACACCACCTGTCCCATAAGGTACAATGATGGGATGGGAGGAGCTCGGGCTAGATCATTCGCCTGCTTGTTTCCGTGAAGGCCTTGTCTAGGTGCCGAGGATACGCTGTGTGACTGGGAGAGTGTGTTTAATAGTGTGCTCGTCCTTCGGTGACATTTTCCAGCAAGGTAGTCTCTGCGGCCTTATTGGGAGTCCGTGACTACATTCTATGACTTCCTTCGTTGTTCTTGAGCCTTGAGGATAGCGGCTATGACCAGGGATTTTGTTTTCGCAGGCTCCTTATAGCATAGATCGAAACCTTCCTAATTGGCCTGTTCTGGTTGTCAACCGCAAATATCGTGAACTTGCCTAGCGCTTCATAGGCCCCGGTGACCACACAGAGCACTTACACTTCTGGCTCTTTGGACGGTGTTTTAGCCAGGGCTTGGGCTCTGGGTTTCCTTCTGCCCTTCTCCCTCTCGCAGACCGTGTGTCTCTCTTGTCTCTCTTGCAGGTGTCGGAATTTTCAACTTACACTCACTAGTCCTTAATGTCTGCCGCAGCCGCAGTCTTCAAATATTTCACTATTCGCTTGAGCTGTTCTTAGGCTTTGTTTTTGACTTTCCAGTACCGCGCTTCTCAAACGGATTTGGAGAACTGTAGCGCAAAGATGCTCCTTTGGAGAGGTTGAAGGCGTTTCATAGGCTCCCCTCTTGATGGTGTCAATTTCCCTTCTATCTCAGCATCTCTTGATACTGAAGCCGTAGGTAAACCTGCTAGGGCTTGGAGCAGGTGGAGGGTGTCTTCATCCTTTATTCCTTTCCGACGCAAGGCTACCGTTCTAATCATTCTTGAAATTTAATTGATTGGGACCATGAGAGCTTATTTGTGTAATCCGCTCACCAATTAATTTGTAACCGCGGCCCCATAGCTCTCACCTTGCGCTTTTCTTCCGTTATGTGGTATCGGAGGTTTAATTCAATTTCTTCAGGGAACTTGTTATTTATTGCTCCTTCGTAACTTGAAAAGTTCAAATTTCCCAGAGAGCATTGAGTGCCGCTCTCTTCGGCGAATTCCCCTACAAGATTATCAGCTGATTGCAGCGCTTCTTCTTTCTGGGCCAAGGATCCCTGCGCAGCACATATTGTTACGTCGTCCGCATGGAAGTCTGTGCCTTTTCGGGTTATAAGCTTTTGGGTAAGTTCAGCATAAGCTGAACAACATTAGATAGACTACGGAGCACTACGGTGTACCTTTTTTGGCGTGGGTTTTCTCCCATAATTCTTCATTGATGTACAACTAAGTCGTTCAAGTGGTCGGTGCTTAGGTTCCTGATTATGGCATTGGTAATCATTTCTGTTCCCAGCGTAGTGCTTTTTTGTCTACATGCGGGATTCAGCTTGGACTTCTTTCAGTGTTATGCGAAAGTCGGACAGGGGTCCGATATTTGTATTTGTGTATAGCTGTTATAGAAGTCCGTGTCCGTGCCCGAGGTTTATGGGTTACAGAAAGGAGAGTCCGTCAGGTGACTAATTTGCCTTTCTAGGGGTGTATCAAACATCTAAGAATCGAACATCCTATGGGCGCACTCAGGGTACCTTCCTGCGTGTCGCATGGTTCTACTCAGTTTTTCTTGATGAATTGTATGGTATACTCCTTCGTTCTGCTGTAACGTCCTCTTTTTTTTTAGCTTGAGTTTTGTGTCGAGTCTCTGTATTTTCCACCGCTTTATTATATGTCTTCGGGATTCATAGAAATGTAAGAGATGTCTGCTTACTTGCGGTGTTTCTGTTATTGCCGCCATATTGCGCCAGCTTGGTCACGGAGAGGTAAGATTATGGAGCGTGCACACCTTAAAAGGTACAGCCTTTGTCAAAAGTGTAGAGCCCGGAGGGGTCCGCTTCTCAGCCGTGTAGTGGCGCTGATTGAGCACTAGTGGAGGTCTTTCCCATTGCAGAGGGTAGGACAAAAAGTCTTCTTACCATCAAAATATTTGGAACATTGGAAATGCGTTACAGTTCGCATGAAGTGACTCAGAAGCCGACCCCCTGGACTCGACACTTTTGACAAAGACTGTACATCTTTGGCGAACTAGAGGCATAAACATGCAGTCCGCATTGCTGCGCCGGTCGGCGAGGGGTTTGTTTTCAACTATTCTTCACGCCAGACGTTGGTTTCATGGCCCCCGTGGCCCGAGGTAAGTCTTTGATAAAAGTTTGGGGGCCAGGGTGTTTGCTTTAAGCAGCACTGTATGGCCCATAATGGATCACCAGTGTTCCAAACATTCCGAGGGTAAGACAGCACCATTTCATAATTTCCACTTACCTCATTCACCGTAGGAGATAATGCTCATGCTGCAAAAAACAAGTGACTAGTACATTCTCACGCCACAATCGCTCTGCGATAATTTCGGCTTCAGAGAATAAACGCCGCTTCGCGGCCGCGACTCGACGGCTCCGCTGCAGCGACAAACCGATCCGTGGGCGATGGATTCTTCGTCCGCGTCAGCCTGTTGGCATGCGCCTGATTTCAAATGCTGGCAAAGGCGGAGACCAAAACCGGTTTAGAGCAACTGCCGCATATTAAATTAAAATAATGTATTAGTTTGCTTACCCTTCAGATACATACTGCAGGGATGGACCCCAGGCATAAGCAGCTAAGCAGCTGAGCAGCTTGAGAGTGTCTGGGGCCGTACAAACAAGAAATACGCATGGGAAAATAAAACAAAACAGTGCTCAGGTAGTGCGATTACGCACACAACTGTATGCATCTTAAATACAGCAATAAACAAATGGTTGGAATCTGTTTACAAGATCCACACATACACAAGCGATCTATTGAGGTAATATAGAGGTTAACAAAAATGCTTCGCAGTACAAACGAAGAGCTACTCATCGCTGGCAATGAAGTGGAACTTCAAATCTTTACCAGAAAGAATAAATATTGCTGTCAGATTGCTGGTATTTATTAAGTATGTGTGGTATTAAGAACTGCGATGTTGTTTACTTACCATGAATAGTTCTTAGGCGGGGAAGACCCCAGTTATCAGAGGTTAGCGTTATGTTATCCGGTTTAGGCGTTAGTTCGGCAGGAGAGCTGAGAAAATTCGCGATTATAGGCTGAGAAAGTTTAAAGCAATACAGCAAACGATATTCATACAAGGGATCAGCCGGAACAATATCCACCGACTAACGGCGTAAGCACTCGCCCAAAGAAATTATTAAACTAATAATTCTGTAGCAGTGCTCTACCGAAACGAGAATATATAACAACATAGTTTTCTAAATCATGTATACAGTTTTGCTTAAGTCACTGTGGTAAATCTTGTAGTTTTATTGCAACAAGATTATTGCCCCCTGTTTATATATAACTGTGTTTGCATTGGCATTACGGCTTTGCAGGCCTTGTCATGGCTGCCAGTAGTGAAAGGTTCATCCCTTGCTGCCCATTACGTGGGAATAAATGCATTCGGGAACAGGTTTCCAGAGACACAAAATTAAGGAAGGACATCTCTTAATGAGTGGTAAATATTGGAGCTACTGACTAAAACACCAAGAACAGAATAGTATAGTTGCGTGGTGAAATAAATGAGATAAAGTTCTTTACATTTAAAAAAAAAAGGCGTGCTATGCTTCCTTAGAGAAATTAAACTGCAACTTGATTTCTAGCGGCCTCTTCCGCCCTCGTAAACGCGTCGGAATCTAAAGCACATGGACTTGCACGGCGGAAGAAAAGTCGTGACGATTGCTGGGCCCGAAAACGGCTTAGCGCAGCTGCAGCATAGACATGACATGGGAAAGGGGGAATGCAAAACACTACCGTAATTAAATTGTGCAACTACGAATTAAAACGCTATGCACCAATATAAAAGAAAAAATATTTCAATACCTCGTTTTTTGAAAAACAAATTTACTTAAAAAGTTATTTAAGAAGTTACTTAGCAAAAACTGCTAATTTCTTTTTAAATTTCTACTGCAACCATTGCTTCGCCCACCATTTAAGGCTGTGTTACGTTGGCAGTGATACATTGCAGTTTTAAAGAAGAGCAGCGCGTCTTAGACAAGGAAGGAAGGAAGGAAGGAAGGAAGGAAGGAAGGAAGGAAGGAAGGAAGGAAGGAAGGAAGGAAGGAAGGAAGGAAGGAAGGAAGGAAGGAAGGAAGGAAGGAAGGAAGGAAGGAAGGAAGGAAGGAAGGAAGGAAGGAAGGAAGGAAGGAAGGAAGGAAGGAAGGAAGGAAGGAAGGAAGGAAGGAAGGAAGGAAGGAAGGAAGGAAGGAAGGAAGGAAGGAAGGAAGGAAGGAAGGAAGGAAGGAAGGAAGGAAGGAAGGAAGGAAGGAAGGAAGGAAGGAAGGAAGGAAGGAAGGAAGGAAGGAAGGAAGGAAGGAAGGAAGGAAGGAAGGAAGGAAGGAAGGAAGGAAGGAAGGAAGGAAGGAAGGAAGGAAGGAAGGAAGGAAGGAAGGAAGGAAGGAAGGAAGGAAGGAAGGAAGGAAGGAAGGAAGGAAGGAAGGAAGGAAGGAAGGAAGGAAGGAAGGAAGGAAGGAAGGAAGGAAGGAAGGAAGGAAGGAAGGAAGGAAGGAAGGAAGGAAGGAAGGAAGGAAGGAAGGAAGGAAAACTCTCACAGGCAAGCGCTGCGTCCTCGTGCAAATCTCGCTCCACTTCTTCAATCACCCAATAATCAGTTCAAACGAAATTGACTTAGCGCTGGTGCTTTCAGGAAAAGTACCAAGTTGTTTAGAAAACGTTTTATTGGAGATTAGACGTTCACATTAGACATTCACATGAGTGGCGACAGATGACCAAAACAGGAAATACACATGATTAACAACAAAAGTAAGTGCACATAAGATACATCCTAAGGAACAAATACATCAGAAATCAGTATTTACACTCAGAATAAAATTTGGCAGTTCGTGATGATGACATATACAACAATGAATGGCAATATACATGAAGGTATAAACAGTATTATGAGCGCCACGCGTGTAGGAAGATACGAAACGCGTACCACAACGGCGCAAATGGATTTAGCGCTGGCCGCACATAGAACAAAAAAACAACAGACTAGTAAACCTGGAAAGCATCCTAACTAATAGAAATGACATGAGAAGCAGCTCGCATGCAAAACAAGAACTTCTCTGCCGGCATATTTTAAGACAAGCGAGCTAATTACCAAGTTACACGCCGTCATATGTGCACATCCATCCAGTTAGGTGCATGGGGCACCATTCGTTCTTGGTACGCGGCGACGCATTTGAAACCGAAATTGAATGTTGTCACGTGGAACATCGCAGATGGATATCGGAAATGCACTTTGCAAGAAAAAAATTTGTTTGGAACTACATTTAGAAATTCAAAACATTTCACTTCTTTGACACAAGTAGATAATCTAGAACTCCTCCCCCTGCTATGTGCATACGAGTCACTGTACAGAAAATAACAAAAGAAAAGAAAACAGTTTTTGTAGTGTATCTTTATCGCATCGTCACGACACTGCATTTCTTGCGCCATCACTTATCAGCCACGCAAGTAGCGGTGGGCGTATCACTCGTTCTTCATGCTATAAAAACGGCTGTGCATCAATAAAGATTGTTCAGTTCCACCCTGGCGTCCGACTGAGTTACAACAGCTGGCGACGAGGCGGCGACGGTGACGGCCGGCGATGGCCGTCGGCAGGATCGGCGAGTACCGTCTCGGCACGAACGCGTCATGGGACGAATACGTCGAGCGCCTGGAAATGTTCTGCGAAGCGAACCAGATAACGAAGGAAGAGCAGAAGAGGGCAGTCCTGCTGAGTTGCTGCGGCGAAGAGGCGTACGGGCTCATCGTAACTTTGGTGAAGCCAGCAAGACCGACAACAGCAACTTACGATGAAATTAAGACAGCGGTTCGCAAGCACCTGCATCCGAGGCCTTCAGAGCTGTACGCAAGATTTTTGTTCTACAGAAGAAACCAGGCTGCCGAGGAATCTGTTGCGGACTACGTAACGGCGCTGCGGAAGCTAGCCGAAGACTGCGGGTTCAGCGACAAGCAACTCCCACTGGACATCATGATGCGGGATCGTTTCGTATGTGGTCTCCAAAACGAAGGAGTTCAGCAGCGACTACTCGCAGAAAGCGACCTTACATTTACGGTTGCATACGACTTGGCCGCGACCGCAGAAGCAACAGCCAAGCAACAGCAAGACATACGGAAGCAAGGCCGAGACGAGACAGCGGACAACCAGGGTGTGATACAAGTAACCCGCCCGAAACAAGCCTTCAAGAGAGAGAGCTGGAACTGCTACCGGTGCAACGGTAAGCACGCTCCTCATTTATGCCGTTTCAGAAAAGCGACATGCTTCAAATGCAAAAACGTTGGCCACATAGCAAAGGCTTGCCGTTCAAAAGACGAACCTAGAGAGGCCCGGAAGACCATACGTCAGGAAAAAAGGGCAAATAACGACAAGGGCGTGTACGAAATGAGTGCATTATTTTCACTCTGCGAAGTGAATGAGCAGGACCAGAAGTTCATTGTTCAAGTCGTAATTGAAGGGCATGAAGTCCCGATGGAGGTTGATTCCGGAGCGTCGTGCTCAATTGTGAGTGAAGACACATTTCGAGCAATCGAGGGAAGCGGGTGTAAAATTCCGCTGAAAGATTCCGGAACAACTATCGTAACATGGTCCAAAGAGGCGTTACCTGTTTTGGGTCGTGCAGTAGTCTTTGTGGAATTCAAAGGCCGGAAGGCAAAGCTACCTTTGCTGGTAGTAAAGAAGCAAGGCAACAGCCTTATTGGACGAAACTGGTTTACTCCGTTAGGCATTGGCTTGCGAGGAATCCAACAAATGAGCGTGGAAGACGTGCCTTCAAGATTTTGTGAAGTGTTTCGCAGGGACCTTCCTGGCTTCAACGGACCCCCAGTTCATATCGAGCTGAAAGACTACGCCCAACCAGTGTTTCTCAAAAGTCGACCAGTGCCACTGGCACTCAAGGATGCCGTGGCCGAAGAAATTGACCGCTTGGTGCAACAAGGCGTATGGGAACCCGTTGAATACTCAAACTGGGCTACGCCACTGGTAGTGGTAAGAAAAAAAGACGGCACTTTGCGTTTGTGCGGCGACTATCGTAGCACAGTAAACAAGTCTCTAAAAAACAGCGGGTACCTACTGCCCACTACAATGGAAATGCTGACTACTTTGGGTTCAAGCAAGTGGTTTACTAAGCTAGATCTAGCCCAGGCTTATCAACAGCTTACGCTAGACGACGAGTCGGCTGAGGTGCTCACAGTTAACACGATTAAAGGACTTTTCAAGGTTAAACGTTTACCTTTTGGTATCTCAGTGGCTCCGTGGGTGTTTCAACGCGTCATCGACACACTCTTAGCAGGCATTCCCGGCGTGAAAGCTTATCTCGATGACATCTTGATATCTGGAAGCAATGCCGAGGAGCACGCCGAGCGATTGCAGACCGTACTAGAGCGTCTTCAGAAGGCACAGCTAAGAGTAAATAAAGAAAAGTGTGAATTCAAACAAACAAGCATTGAATTTTTGGGTCACAAGATTGATGACGCAGGCATACACCCCAGTCAAAGCAAGACGGACGCCATCCAGCAAGCGCCGGCGCCCAAGAGCAAGAGAGAGCTGCAAGCTTTCTTGGGGTTGCTCAATTTTTACAGCAGTTTCCTCAAGGGAAAGACGGAAGCGGCCGAGCCACTGTACAGACTCCTCGATCGTGACCATGAATGGGAGTGGACAGGTGAGCACCAATGTGCCTTTGACAAGCTGAAACAATTGCTCAGCTCAGACTCTGTACTAGCTCCTTATGACAGCAAGCGTCCTTTGGTTTTGTGTTGCGACGCATCTCCTGTTGGGGTGGGGGCAGTACTAGCTCATCGTGCAGATGATGGAAAAGAGCAGCCTATTGCCTATGCTTCACGAACTCTTGGCTGTAGTGAGCGAAACTATGCCCAAATTGATAAAGAGGGATTGGCTGTGGTATTCGGCGTAAAAAGGTTCCACCAGTATCTGGCAGGACGAGAATTTACGGTGATAACTGATCACAAGCCGCTACTCGGCTTGTTTAACCCAGACAAGCGAGTGCCCGAAGTTCTGTCGCCCAGAATGCTTCGTTGGATTTTGTTGTTGTCTGCATATAACTATCGCTTGGAGTACAGACGAGGCGAAGACAACGCCAATGCCGATGCACTTAGTCGTCTGCCAGCTCCGGGAGACGAAGATGAGCCACAACCACCTGGAGACGTGCTGCTGTTAGAAGCTGTTGAAGACGCGCCACTGCAGGCGACGGACATCGCAAAGCTGATCAAGACGGACAAAGTCCTATCCACGGTAAAGGAATGGCTGCTCAGTGGCTGGCCTTCAACGCAACTGGACAGCAAGTTCGCGCCTTACGAGGTGAGGAAGACTGAATTGTCTCTGCATCGTGATTGCGTACTGTGGGGGAATCGCGTAGTCATTCCGAACGCAGCTAGAGAAAGGGTGCTTCAACTCCTGCATGCCAATCACCCAGGGATGAGTGCCATGAAAGCTTCAGCTAGAGGACTCATGTGGTGGCCGAAAATGGACCACGAAATTGAGGAATTCGTGCGGCACTGTCAACCATGCCAGAGTAATCGGCAAAGCGATCCGAAGGCTCCAGTGCATTTTTGGATAAAGCCAGATCAACCTTGGAGTCGACTACACATTGACTTCGCGGGCCCCGTCAAGGGAGAAGTATTTTTAGTCGTAGTGGACGCATATAGCAACTGGGCAGAGGTCGAAATCATGCCTTCCATGAAGGCTACGGCGGTTATCACCAGTTTAAGAAAGATGTTCGCGACTCATGGCGTGCCAGATGTTATCGTTTCAGATAACGGCACAGCCTTCACAAGCTCAGAGATGCAAACATTTTTGAAGTGTAATGGTGTGCGTGCAGTTTTCACTGCACCTTATCATCCAGCCAGCAACGGCAGGGCGGAGAGGATGGTAAGAGAAGTTAAAGAAGCATTAAAGAAGCAGCAGGAAGGGTCGACGCAGTGCAAGATTTCGCGGTTCCTGTTTAAACAGCACACGACGCCGCATGCCATCACAGGGAAATCTCCGGCAGAGTTGATGTTCGGGCGTAGGCTGAGGACAGCGTTGGACAAGCTTCATCCGGATAGGCAACACGTGCCTGAGCTCCCACGGCCAGATACTAAAAGGTTTCGTGTCGGTGACTCAGTTTATGCTAAAAGCTTTTGTCCAGGTCCAAGGTGGAAAGCGGCCAGGGTTGTGGCTGTGAGAGGCCCTGTGTCGTACACGGTTCTGCTGGACAACGGTGAGCGCCATCACAGGCACCGGAACCAGTTGAGGTGCGCCTGGACCAGACCCGAGCCTGACCAACTCACAAGTGCGGACTACCACGTCAGGCTCCCTCCTACTGCCAGGCGGCCAGAGAAATCGCCTGCCACCGCGGAAGCAACGCCGGAAGCACGTTCAGGTCAAGCTACACAGGAATCAATCGAACCGAGAAGATCAGCACGTGTTCGACGACCTGTTGTGCGTTACGGCATTAATGATTAGCCAACATCATGATTGTGTTAATAATCTTGGGGGAAAGGAATGTAGTGTATCTTTATCGCATCGTCACGACACTGCATTTCTTGCGCCATCACTTATCAGCCACGCAAGTAGCGGTGGGCGTATCACTCGTTCTTCATGCTATAAAAACGGCTGTGCATCAATAAAGATTGTTCAGTTCCACCCTGGCGTCCGACTGAGTTACAACAGTTTTCATTACAAGTTTAATAATGAGCGTGCTATTAATCTTCATAGCGGCGTTAGGCAGCGCTAAATGCGACTGTTTAAAACCTGTGAGTCATGGGTTTCTGGAATTAAGCCATACGCCCAAGGGAAACTTTTGTTCCAAAACGGGAAAACTCGATGGAAACTGTGTAATGCACTGCACAGTACATTTAATTGTCGACAACCATCATTAACGTGTCGCCGCCTCGTTGTTTTTGGATCATGCTGAGTTTAGTTCATGCTAGACGAGTTCACGTCTCACATAGTGTAAATAAACGCCACACGGCAATACAAGACGGAAATGCCTGATTCACGCTCTCTAATATATGGAACCACTTTCCCAGGCAAGTAGTCGACATTACCGAATTTGACTCTTTTACGGCTACCATACGTAATCTCTTTTTCCAAATACTTACTAATTTTATTTGCGTCTGCTTTCACTGTTCCTAGTTCTCGCAACAAAGTGTGTTTTTGTCGCCACAAACCTGATATTATTTTTCCTCTTCCTATGCTATGTTATGCAATGTATTTCCTCCCAGTCCCTCAGTAATGCCTTCCGGCACTGCGAGTATTCAAAGAAAAAAAAAATTTAGAAACACACTCGCCGCGAGTAATGCTTGTGTTTTGGTCCGTCAGTAATGTTACCTTATCTCTTGTAACGTTTGCATTGCAGCTACTTTTCAGCTGCCGAAAATGTCCCTGAATATGAAACGAAATACGCCCACACAAATATTTACCCTCTCGCATTGTCACACAGAAACGGCCTGTTTCTACCATTATTTCTTGGCATTGGCTTTGTGGTGTTTCGACTGAAGCACAGTGATAACGTGCCAGCGGGCGGTGCGGTGTTCGTGCACGTCAGGGGACACCAAGTAGCCGAAGTTAATTCACGGCTGATGTCCCTCATAGCCAGTGTGCAGATTGTTTGACGTCGAACCTTTGGTACAATACAATAGAAACAGACCACTTGTTACGTCAACGAGTCATCATCTGTCATGGCAGTACGTATTCGTAATGTGCTTTAAGTATTGTTGAAATTTCAGCTTCATCTGTTTTTTTTTTTCCCGTTTGAGTCGTGGTACAAGTTCACTTTTAAAATGAGGCGCCTTGAGTTTTCGCTGCACGGGAAGTGAGCGAACGTGCATCTTTTGCGCGACAGCAGTGAATCGGTGATGGTGTGAGTGCGGTTGGAAATTAAATTAGCGTTCAAAGCGTACGCAGGGCTCGGTCTAATCTATGCATGCCATCTAGGGACAAAGAAAGAATTTATTGCCAAGAAAGACAGAGATCTCAAGGACGTAGAGGGGCGCTGGACAGATCTCTCATCTTAAAGGCTGCATTCCAAGGATTTGCATTCCTCGGTTGTGCGAGGGCTAAACCCGGAAATTGATAAAAGAATAAAGAAAAAAAATTAAGTCAGCAAGTAAACGGTAAGCACTGCTCTCATCCTCTCGCTCTTATTCCATAAGCGAATGCTTTTGTTTTTATTATTGCTCCACAAAAACGGGAAAGTGGACCTCGGTTTTCGTGACTAAAGCCACTTATGACAAAAATTGTTTCTACTCTCCGGACGAAAAACCAGAATACAAGAAAAACGACCGCAGTTTAGAAAACAGAAAGCGAAGTGTTCATCTGTATGAGCTGTCGTGAACAGATGCATTAGCCATGATATCCAAAACTTAAGGAGAGTGCTAGTTACTCGAATTTTCACTCAAACTGTGGAAAGAACAAAGAAAAGAAGGGCAATCGGCACTTTGTTTGCCTTTATTTATTTACAAGTCATAATTTTCGCTTTGCTGAAACTGTGTAAAGAACAGAAAAGGAGAGGGTGGGGGCAATGGGCACTCTATTTGCATTTATTTATTTACAAGTCACAATTTGCGCTTTGCTGAAACTGTGTAAAGAACAGAAAAGGAGAGTGGGGGGGGGCAATGGGCACTTTATTTGCAGTTATT
Source organism: Amblyomma maculatum (assembly GCF_055883805.1). Taxonomy (NCBI): domain Eukaryota; kingdom Metazoa; phylum Arthropoda; class Arachnida; order Ixodida; family Ixodidae; genus Amblyomma; species Amblyomma maculatum. The sequence goes on along the minus strand of NC_139348.1, from coordinate 106,115,887 downwards.
AATTTGCAAGTCATAATTTGCGCTTCGTTGAAACCGTGTAAAGAAGGGAAAAGGGGGGGGGGGGCAATTGGGCACTTTGTTTGCATTTATGCATTTACAAATAATAACTTGCGCTTCACTCAAACGGTGCAAAAAAATTGCCGACGATTACATTACTTCCCAATGCGAAATTTGAGCGAAGCTCGTCAGCTGTTTCACCTTTTTCGATAGATTGAGGCATAGATTTCGAGCAAGACATGTATGTACAATTACAGACAACTATTTTATTTTTCACACATATTCTTTCAAGAAATACTCCACTAACAGTTCTTGACAGTCATGAAGGAAGCTTTGTGGTCGGAGAAATAAAGAGAGTAATTAAGTTATCGGGAGATTGCGGGAGGCAGCGCGTGGGCTCATAGAGTCTGATGCACTGGTTGCATAGTTCTTTCAGCATTTTTAGTCCATTAAAAAAACAATTATGTCGTCAAACCAGCTTTCAGCAACAAGTTCGACGACAGCAATGCCTTCGAAATGACGACCCTTCAGATGTTTCTTCAAGTTGGGGAACAGATGGTAGACAGAAAAAGCCAGGTAAGGTGAATAGGGGGATTGGTGGGACAATTGGAAACCGAGGGCCTTCAGTTTGACAGCCACTTAGGATGTGGGCACAGGTGCATTGTTCTGCAACAAAAGGATTCCTTTGCTTAGCTTTCCCCGGCGTTTCGTCTTAATTGCCTCCTTCAGCTTGTCGAGGAGGCCAGCGTAATATTCGCCGCTTTTATTACAGCCCTGAGGTAGATAGTCCACCAAGAGAACACGATCTTTGTCCCAGAAAATGGACGCCATGACTTTTTTGGCCGATGCCTGGGCGCGGAATTTCTTCGGTCGCGGGGACCCACTGTGGCGCCATTGCTTTCACTGTTTCTTGGTTTCGGAATCATAAATGTGGAGCTTGGTTTCATCCTCAGTCACTGATCTATCCAAAACGTCTTTTCTAGAATCACAATGGGTCAGAACATCTCTGAATGCCTCAACTGGAGCCTCCTTCTGTTCACTGTTCAAACATTTCGGCACCCACTTCGCTGAAAGCTTGCGCATGCCTAGGATATTGGTAATAATAAAACCAACGCGCTCCTGGAAGATGTCCAGTATCAGGGCTATCGTTTTGGCGGATATTCGCAGACACTCAGGAGTCAGCTTATGGACCGAATCACTTGTTGCTGGGTCTGTTGAGGTTGTGGGGCGCACACTACAGGGCTTATCTTCAAAAGTGAAATGCCCAGTCAACGAGCAACCAAGGTTTTGACCGTGCCTTATGAAGGACACTTCTCCCCTAGTGTTTGTGATATCTCACTGTGAATCTCCTTTGGAGACTTTCCATGCAGAAACACCCCGTATCACGACCCGTAACTCCACAGTAGTGAAACTTGCTTGTGCCTCTGCCATCTCACGTTCTACCTGAAATTAAAACTAGCTATAAAAATCAGAAACATCTGATAGTTACACAGTTAGATGAAAAAATATCAGGATTTTTTATTGTACCAAACAAATGTTTCAATTCGACATCAAAGGCTGAAAAGCCAGAAACTTCTCAGCACCCCCTCGTATATACGCAAACTAAATTAAAATAGGATGCTTTTAGCTGTGAGTGTGTGACTTCTCGGTTACTGCCACCGTGGTTACTGCACATGTTACCTTGCAGTTTGGTGTGGGCGCTCGCATTATTCATGAGTTATCTTAGCAGTGTGTACCATGTGTGGTCACGTCTTCCACTTGAGCTTAACTGATTCACAGGAATGGGAAGGCGCAGTATCTGTCACATTTGCTTTTGTGGACACCTGAATCATGCATTAAGGGAAGGAAGGAAGGAAGGTGGGAGTGAAAGCGGAGCTGGTTACAATGGAAAGGCACAGTATCTGTCACGCTTGTTTCCGTGGACACCTGAATCGCGCCGTAAGGGAAGGAAGGAAGGTGGGAGTGAAAGTGGAGCTGGTTACGATGGACAACCCCGACGCCGCGAAACATAGAAACGGGCGCCAAAGCTGCGCTTTAAAACAGAAAAGGCGGACATGGGCACTTAGTTTGCATTTATTTATTTACAAATCACAATTTGCGCTTCGTTGAAACTGTGTAAAGAAGAGAAAGGGGGGGAGCAAAGGGCACTTTGCTTGCATTTATTCCTTTACAAATCATAATTTGCGCTTCACTGACGACGTACAAAGAACTGAAAAAGAGGTGGCAATGGGCACTTTGCATTTATTTATTCAGAAATCATAATTGGTGCGTCGCTGAAACTGTGTGGAGATCAGAAAAGGGGGTGGGGAGGAAATGGGCGCCTTGTCTGCATTTATTTATTTAAGAATTTTAATTTCCGCACACATCCCGAAGGCTGTTTTAGCCGATTTCCAAAAATCATCGGCAGCCAACCAAATGAGTGATTTCGTGCCAACCCCCTTTCTCGTTCAGACACCGGGCTTTTCCGTTTTTATTGTCCACTTTTTGGGTGTTAAAAGAGTACCTATGGCTCTCCTACCCGCTTGCCCTTATCTTACCGGGCAGTTGGCGATCGCTCCATGAGACGTTTCCAATTTCAGGTTTCCAAGATTCTATACGTATGCGCGCGGTGATGCGAATGAATAAAAGAAGCAGAATCCTAGATAGAAGCGAATGCTGAAGCAGGTGAATAAAAGACGCTAAATAAAGCCTCCAAGAGGTAATAAAAACGTACTCCGCACGAGAAGGAGTTGCATTAGTATCCGAAAAAAGCTGGAGCGAAAGACTGAATGGACGATAGGCCAAGTCGCTGCGTAGAAGTGACTTCGGTGTACTGCCCAGCTGTGGCTGCTCGAATATTTTCATTATTTCTTGGTGATGCCCGCAAGGCTGCGCACCAGGAGGAGTATGCAGCTCCGAGGAAAAATGAAAGTGGGATTGAAGTAACTGAGTTGATTATGTTTGGGGGGGATGTTTTGAGTTACCAGGAAACTGTGGTGATGAAATTGGCGTAAAGGGCCTAAGTGAAAGGTCTGAAGTTAAGAGCGAAGCTGTGGGCGTGATATTTTCACTAGTTTGGCCATGTGATCAAGAGTGGTAAACGCTCGTTAGGAGTGTGCCTGAAATAGCCATAAAAGATAGAAGGAGGGAATGACCACACAAAAAAAAAAAGTATTGAAAAGTTTTCCGGAGTTTTTCAGCGGGGACATTTGTTTTGCACGGAGCGGAGAAAGCAGTGCCCAGCAGCAGCATGATAAAGACGAGTATGTAAACTAAAGGAGAACAGTTGCAGATGATTAAACGTTAGTAAGCTCGGCATAATTGCAGTAGGCCCACTTGCTAAGGTTTAGTATTATTTTATGGTGCTGAGCCACGATCGTAAGCTCCGTTGACTCCCCCATGTAGCCGTCGCCTTTCCCGCTGGTGTTTTCTTCCTCTAGCACGGCGACACTTGGCTACTGGAAATCTGAACGATACCCGTACCGACTATATTCTAACTGGACAAAAAACGCGCAACCTATAGAAACAATTTTAGCCTACACTATGACGCTCCTTAATCCTTAATCAATGGGGCAGGATAACCAGGCGTTCGCATAGCAAACTCGCGAGAGAGAGTCCAGCGTCGGCCTCTTGAGACGTCACCGGAAGACCGGGTGTCAAAACCTGACAACGAAGTTAAAATGAATGCAACCCATTCCGGCCTTTTGTGCACGATTGTCAGATGAAGATGAGACTGACGAAAGCCGAGGCTTGGTTTGGTTTGGTTTGGTTTGTGGAGTTTAACGTCCCAAAGCGACTCAGGTTATGAGAGACGCCGTAGTGGAGGACTCCGGAAATTTCGACCACCTGGGGTTCTTTAACGTGCACTGACATCGCACAGCACACGGGCGCCTTGCTTTTCGCCTCCATCGAAAAGTGGCCGCCGAGGCCGGGATTCGATCCCGCGTCCTTGGGAACAGTAGTCGAGCGCCGTAACCACTGCGCCACCCCGGCGGGGCGAAAGCCGAGGCATAGTGTGAGAAAACGTGAAGGAGTCGACTGCCATTGGTTCGAAACACACAGGTGGCGAAGATGCTTTTTGTGTGGTTAATAGTTATCAATGCGAAATCGGCCTAGACTAGCAGTTCATTCAATTTGGGCCATAATACGCAGTCTCATACAAACGTCCGACACAGGTTCGAACGACGCTTCCACGCCAGTCTGAGACTTGACACATAGACCAGCTTTGCAACAAGGGAGTAATTACTCATTGACATCCACCCAAGCGCAGCCATACGGCTGCAATGGGAAGGTGTATAGCTTTCCTTTGTAGCCGTATGGCTGCGCTTGGGTGGATGTTAATGAGCAATTACTCCCTTATTATGAATCTACTCCACCATGGGGATTCCCTAATATTTGATCATAGACCAGCTTTGCTGAGAATACGGGTATCTCTACGACTGCATGCACGGAAAGAAGATTAATTATTTAGTACCCCTTCCAGACCAAGAGGCTTCGCAGCGGTGTACGGGCAGATGACCGCCATATGTTTAGTTTTTGGAATTTTTTGAAGATACTGGTATGAGTAGCAAAACAGCGTGTGACGACTTTAGCGTGTTTTATGGCAGTACATAAAAAAGTGTAGCCAAGCACTGGTGATAATACATTTCCTTACATCGAAAGTGGATTCTGGGAGCTGTAGCCGGCCCGCTCGCTCACTCGGGTAACGTGAAGTAATATGCACGACGTTTCATTCGGGGAGAGACAATTTCTGCATGTCGAGGACATGCAGCTGAGCGCTCGCAAGCAAACTGAACATGAACAAATCAACGAAATTGTGAACGGTGCAAAACAAATTGCTTTCAGATGCCCAATGTGAAAACCTAATTTTTGAACACCGCACAGCTGGACACAGAGAATCGTCCCATTTATCAGTCATCCGACGAAATGAGTTCACCACACGTCCAGAGCCTCTCCCTATGAATTACGAATGTTTCCGTTTTGTGCTTGACCCCAGATAGGTTATTATAGCAATTTTTAAGCACCTTACTTCCCTCTTGACATCGTTACTTATTATTAAAAGGCACGTTCAAAGTGAAGTCTTTCCAAACAACGTACGCTGCTTGAATTTATGTTTTATCCCAGCCTAAATTACCTCAAAGCTCATCAACATTCTAATCCACACCTCCTGCTCTTAGGCTGCCCTAATTATTTCAGCGTTCGATCACTCGCTGCACCATTGTAGCCCATTTCCTGGCATTTGCATCGCCTTCTAAATAGATCAGTTGTGTTTAGAATACATCCCTAACACTAAGAAAACAGCCTCGCTCGGAAGTCACTGTTAGCCAATACATCATCTACATTTCATAAGGCAGCAGGGTTTTTTTTTTTTTCATCACGTCCCTGGTGTCGTCATGGCAACTGAATACCTTCACGAGCCTATTCCCCTCTGTATGTGATCTAGCGTCGAAAGACCTGCGCGCCAACTCTCCCGAGGGGTTACATCACGTCAGCAAGCATTCCGGTAGCACAGTGCGAGCATCCGCGAAAGATCGAATGAAGCTTGCGTTTGAGTGCATGAGCTAGATGCATATCAAAACCCCCTTTAACTTCGGAAAGCGCCTCGTAGACAATCGTTACTTCAGCACCGTTATCTTAAACGCCAACGTCGCGAGACGGAACAGGCCGTCGACACGGGTCGGCGCACGTGTTGACCCTAATCAATTAGCGACCTGACCGCACCCTCGCGGCGGAGATAGCAGCGATAGCAGCGACAGGCGTTTTTTTCTGTGCCGATGACTACAGATGCCCGGCTTCACTCTTTTTACTCTTTTTCATTTTTCCTATTATGTACCTGCATGAGGGTTGCGGATGTCTAATAGCCGGCGGCTTCCAATGCGGCGAATATTCACTGGTGGGCCTTAGCGGTTTGGGGCAATTGGAGGTCGTGTCAGAAGTTCTGCGCGCTGCGCGTGTGTAAGAGCTTCGGCACTCGTGGAAATATAGAGCAGCGCGTTGATTATTTCATTTTGCTTTTAAGCCAGCCTGTTGTTCGCTGAAAGCCTATACAAGGTCTTATATATGCCTCGCCCCTAGTGAGTCGTCGCTAGAAATTGGTCACGTTGTTTGATAGCTTTGTGCGTCCGCCCTGGTGTAAAATGATTGCTATAGCCTTGGGTGACTCAGAAGCCGGTTCATAATTAGCTTCCATTTAATCACCATTTCTCGGCGCCACTTTCATGACACGTCAGCAGCGAATGCATCACTGAGACCTGCTTTTTGCTTTGAGGACAACTTCCCTTTACATATAGAAGCTCAAAGTGTAAGCGTCAGCACTCTACGTATTCCCATATTACACATGCCACGTACATCGTGACCACACTGAATCATACGTCGGTATTTTAATCAAGCCGGACTGCATGCGCAGGTACTATAGGTTAACAACGCAAACAACGTAACGGGAACACTAGAGAAGAGCGTTCGTTGTGTCGTCCTCATCTCTAGTGTTCGTGCTATGTTATTTGCACTGTAAACCTATAATGAATTACCAACAATCCCAATTTCCTGTTATGCGCACACAGAATGTGCTTATTACCCTTAATGCACACGGAGGACAGGAAACCGTATGAAATACGGAGTGTGTAAGAGGACTAAACAAAAAATTGAACACTAGAAATGCGATGAAACCGCCATGCAAGAGTGTCCTAAAGTATAGAAACGTACTTAAATATGTTCAGAAAGAAAATGTTGCAGATAAAAACGCAGAGCACCCATGTCTAATAAAAAGATTAGTTTCGTTCAAACACATATGAGCTTGTAGAGGAGCTTGTGCAGCGAAGAGTGAGAATTCACCCCCCATTCTTTTACTAGGTTTTAAGAAGCGCACATATTGATGCAACGTTGAAAGATGTACAGGACAAAATTATCAAGACACGAAAATACAAATAGCCTTTGTAGCTGTTGCTATTGTACAAGGCGCGGTGGTCCTTTGAGCAACGCAGTTTCTTGACGCGACTGTTCTGAGTAAAAAAAAAAAAATTGCATTGTAAGAAACCTTCCAAAGAAATATGTTTAGTGGTCACCCGTCGTTGCTGGGTGCAAGGCTGTTGTGAAATTCATTGACAGAAACGCAAAACATGACCACAGGGATGATTTTCACAGCTGTCACTATACTCTTCCCGACAGTAAAACATTCTAAACAAGCCAGCTCGAAGACGTTATCAAGTGACAAAGCCTCAAAAGCAATGAGTGCTGCTACGTTCCAATAGTCCAAATAAAGTTGGAAATCTGACACTACTTCGCGAAGTCAGAGAGATCAACACTTCCGATACGTAATTTCCACTCAACGAACAATATTTCGTACTGTCGCGATATCTGCTAGAATCACGGATGCACCTTGCTCCATGTGAACTGTGCGGTCAGTATCAGCCGCAGCGCGGCTTCTTTCTGCTCTCTGAGATGAAAGCGATTGAGCGAAGAAACAGAGGTACCGCATTTCAGTCGTACGAGTAATAGTCTATTGCCCCTTAAGCACACTGCCAAAAAATAACATCATAATCAACAAAGGGTGAGCGCTGAAGAGATGATGGACAGTTTGCGAGTAAAGAGAAAGAGGTTGTTGTGGTCTGGTGAAACTAACGAATTATAACGCAGGAACGAAGCGACTGCAAGCGGCAGAAACACCGCACCGAAAAATGACAGGTTAGAAAAACATATATTGCAGTAAGACTGCGAGCGCGCAGAAAGTTATCATATAATTGCAGGCTGAGAACTTTGTGATAAACTACAGGAGAAACGTCGATGACATTGGATGAAAAAAACGAGGCACAGGTACAATCACGCCATGGCATTTTATAAAAGCTTGTCATGCACCAGCAAACAAAACAACAGAGTTTCAAAACCGACTAGGCACCGAAAGCAGCGTAATACGTACATTTTGTTCAGTTAATAAATTGTGAGAAGAGCAATAGGCAGCGCTAACCTGAAGAAAAACGGATCAGTTTCCGCTCGGGAAACAGTGAGAGAAAGATCGAGAAATTGTTTACGTTCAGCAAGGTGCAGTTTATCCACACGCGAAGTCTTCGTGACCGCTGCGTAGCGTGATCCTTAGGCCTGTACCGAGAAGGTACAGAGTCTTCGGGCGGCGAGAAGCTACGGCGGCCGGCGACGTAGGTCTCAATCGGTCCCCTGCCTCTCTGACCTCGCTCTCGTTTCAAAAGTGAACTCCCTTCGCTAGCTCGCGCGCTAGTACTGCAAAATGCGGGATCGCAAGACCGCGAAGACGACATCATGAGATAACCAGGAATAAAGATGCCGTGAGGAGGAGATCAGGGGAATAAGTGAGCAATTGAAAGTGTATCAGGAGGAGGAGGTGAGGGCAGCCTTCCGAAACCGACACGAGGAGCAAGCGTCCGAGAGTGAGCGGGGACGTACCTGCGCCACGCGACTCGTATAACGCTATCGCCTTGTTTCCTCCCGGCGACTCCTCTCGTAACCCATGCGTCTTCGCGTTTCGCGGGCACCGTGCGCAGAGAACTCATCTCCTATGCAAATCCGCGTCGGTTTCGGAAACTGCGCGAGCAACCTCGTACGCAGGCTGAATCCATGTTCCGCGCGAGCTATAGGCACCTCCACCCAAGAAGGAGAGCCCTCTGCGACAGCCATCTGCAACGGAAACTGGAGTCCTCTCGTAAACAAAAGGATGTCACCTTGTACACTCTACCGGCTCTGTGCCCCAGAGTGAAAGAGAGACGAGTGCCCTCCGGCCTACCTTCTGGAGGAGATAATGGCTCCCATCGGAAGGGGCATAAGTATAATGTGATCGCTGTAAAGTATCGAAGCCTAGCTTTCGACGCCGTTCTCCCCTGCCCCCTCCCCAGCCTTTCTCCGTATCTTCATTGCTGGCTAACTCCGTCTCTCCCTCTACCCCCCCCCCCCCTTCCTCCCCCACTGTCATTCTGTGGCACCCTGTGCCCCAAGGGACCCTGGAAGGGGGTGGGGAGGAAGTGTCGACGCCAAGATGCCGCTGCGTGCCATGCCATCGCTGGCGTATGGCATCGGGAGGCGAAGGTTCTTCCCTTATCGCCTATCCATCGCCCTCGAGCGTAGACATTGCACGCCCATGGCGGCGCTAGCGTGTGTGTGTGCGCGCACCTCCCCTTATGGGCAGATCCGCATCCTCCGCAAGCACCCGGCCGCCAACACCGCGGCGAGAGGTATATAAAGACAGTCGCGCCGAGCGAAAGACATAGCACTTGCTCTCCTGGCATCTAGTCGGAAGAGAGAACCAGCATGAACGCTCTGGTAAGTGTTCGGCGGTGCGGATCGGGGACCAGCAATCGTGGGACGGCGACACCATGGATACGTACTCGCGAACCGATGTCGCAGCTCGGAAAACGAATCTCCAGCCCTTTGCGACTGTTGAGATTTTCGCAACTCAGCTCTCTCGCACAGCAAGTTGAACAGCGGAAAGAGACTCGCTAAAAGGCACCTTTAATGCACAGCTTAAGTTACCGCTCCGACGAGAAAACAGTGGGGTGGGCGCTAAGAGTTTCGGATTCAGTTTAGCAAGCTATACTATGAAGAAGAATGCGCCATTGATTTGCAGAAGTAATGCAGCATTGTGGAAGCCTGCGATAGCACACTCTATCTCTCCATTCGCAACACTCATAGGCACAGACGATTTAGCCAAATACTTTTGGCCAATCGAATTTGTCATACCTCTGAAAAACGTTTGGAGACCGGTTCAAACCGCCCTTGAGTACAAACGTGTTGACTTGAATATTTAGCATTCCCAGACTAAAGTAGCATTCTACCCTACGAAGTAAGTTTAGCTTACCGTTTCGGAAACTTCAGCTCTCGAAAGTATTCCTCCTGTCCATTACGTCTTCAACTCAGGAGTCAATATGCTTTAAGTTAATCCTGGTAACATCTCGGTTGCTTCAAACGTTGGATAAAAAAGGCCCTTGGTTTGTACTGCACTTACCGCTAATTAACTATAAGCAAGTAGCCTGTCCTTGTTTGCGAGCGCAGATTAAACGCTAGCTGGCTTTAAATTCCTATAATTATAACTATCGTACTAAGTGGTGAAATAACACTCGTGTATTTTCTAATAGCTGATACGTCGATATCGCTCAGTCATATATCCTACATTGCTTTCTGCACTCATTATATGAGCCATATTTTATCGCGACCGAACCATTTAAAAACCAGTCACAATCAATTACAACCACGTTGTTATTTCCATGCAGAAGACTGTCGTGTTCCTCGGCCTCCTGGCCACCGCCTTCGCTGGCCAAGTCGGCTACGGCTATGGCGGTCTTGGCTACGGCTATGGCGGTCTTTCCTACGGCACCGGCCTCGGCCACGTTCTCGGTGGCGGTCTCGCCCTCGGACACGCCGTTCATGCTCCGGCTGCAGTGACCACCGCTGTCCACCACGCTCCCGCCGTCTCCTACGCCGCTCCAGCTGTAGCTGCTGTCCACCACGCTCCGGCCGTCTCCTACGCCGCCGCTCCAGCTGTCTCCTATGCCGCTTATGCCCGCCCAGCTGTTGCGGTCGCTCGCCCAGCCGTCACCTACGCCGCAGCTCCCGCCGTCTCGTACGCTGCTCCAGCTGTAGCTGCTGTCCACCACGCTCCGGCCGTCTCCTACGCCGCCGCTCCAGCTGTCTCCTATGCCTCGTATGCCCGCCCAGCTGTTGCTGTCGCTCGCCCAGCTGTCACCTACGCCGCGGCTCCCGCCGTCTCCTACGCCGCTCCAGCTGTAGCTGCTGTCCACCATGCTCCGGCCGTCTCCTACGCCGCCGCTCCAGCTGTCTCCTATGCCTCTTATGCCCGCCCAGCTGTTGCTGTCGCTCGCCCAGCCGTCACCTACGCCGCAGCTCCCGCTGTCTCCTACGCCGCTCCAGCTGTAGCTGCTGTACACCACGCTCCAGCCGTCTCCTATGCCGCCGCTCCAGCTGTCTCCTATGCTTCTTATGCCCGCCCAGCTGTCGCTGTCGCTCGTCCAACCGTCACCTACGCCGCGGCTGCTCCCGCAGTCTCCTACGCCGCTCCCGCCGTCTCCTACGCCGCTCCCGCTGTGGCCGTCGCCCGTCCCGCCGTGGCCGCCGTGCACGCCGTGCACGCCGCTCCAGCTGTGACCGCTGTCCACGCTGCTCCAGCCGTCAGCTACGGCTCCACCTTCGGACACGTTCTCGGAGGCGGCCTTGCCTACGGCCATGCTGTCGCTGCCCCGGCTGCCGTCGCCCACACCGTGCACCACGCTGCCCCAGTTGCCACCGTCGGTCTCGGCTACGGACATGGTCTGAGCTACGGTCTCGGATACCACGGCGCCGGCTATGGCCTCGGCTACGGCTATGGCCTCGGAGGCTACAACTATGGCCTTGGCGGCTACAGCTATGCCCTCCGCAAGAAGAAGTAAATGCTGAGAGTAAGGATATAGACGTAAGTTTACGGTTTTTGTGTCTTTCGCTGCATGTAGAGGTTTTGTATGCCTAGCACGTGACACAGTTACAATAAGATGAATTTTGCTACTTTCAGGACACCACCCAGAAGGATCGCGTCAGGACTGGCTGGCAGGACCTGCACTTCAGACTATTTATGCTGGTTCTCCGTGTTCCGATAATAAAAGGTTGTCAAATGGAAAACAGATTCACCTTTCTGAGTGTTTTCTTCTCACACTGCCCGACTGACCATTTTGCGTCTGCTGTCAAGGGCTTTTTAGCTTGCTTGAGCCGATGCATTTGTATGTATGAGTCATGTCACTCTCCACTTCTGCGTCACTGCCAGTTTTCTGGTGTGGGAAGTAAGAATTAATGTTATAGCAAAATATGCTATGCAGGGTCAGATAAACACCACTTTAATGTGCATGACAATCACAAATCCCCCGACTGTGTAAAGAGCCTGGTATACTTGGTCAAAGCAAACTAATAAGCGATTCGTTGACATCCGCAGTCATGATCGACATTTTACATGCGCCGCAGAGCGCCTTGCTTTGGGAATAAAATGCTTTAAATAGTTGCAGGAAAGAAAAGCGCTGAGCATTTTAAGCGTGGCAACCACGATGAAAAGTGGCTTTGAGCAACTATCAACCAGTAGGAAATGGGCCATAAAATTCAAGCATAAATGCATCTATACGTGCGAGAGCCTAAATGTATTACTGCATTGCGATAAAAACTAGGCGATTCACATCGTGGCCTCTCGAATGCAGCCTTTGTGGGGCAAGGACGCAAGATTGAATACACAAGGTGGTGGTTATCTGTCTCTTCACGATTCCTATCTCAGAGACGACAGGGAGGAAATGGATTCCGTAGCCTCTACGTTACTGGCATCGCTAAGAGGTATAGCCGGCTGACCTGTCTAGGTTTATTTTATAAACTCGCAGAGGGTACGAATAATCTGCACTTTGCGAAATAGAAAGAGAGAACGAAATGACATAGGAGGCACTTGTTTCTCTGAAATATGACAAGTTCATTTATTGTAGCCGAAGTATCCAGTAAAAACTAATATCGACATTGTGCGATCATTTGGTGATGAACCTTTCATGGACATCACTTTAACTGTAAGGCCCTTGCGGAATATTGCAAAGTACCTTTATGAACATGTTGGTTAAGATTGCCTTAGAATACCAATAGGTTGGCAGAAACTACCATATTTCATAGGGAGAACTCGCGTATACAGGGACCATTAATTAATAATGCGAAATCATTACTTTGGTACATTCACACATTTCTGTCCGCAAAATCGTGTCCGCAGCAGTTGTAATTGGGAAGTGGCAGAGGTTAATGAGTGGTGTCAAACAATATAGGGTGACGTAATGTTGTGTCCGAAAAAATAATTAGGCCAATAAGTTATTTAGGTAATTAGAATAACTGGTTCAAAGGAAAGGAAAGGCACAGTATCCGTCACACTTGTTCTATGGACACCTGAACCGTGCCGTAAAGGAAGGAAGGAAGATGGGAGTGAAGTTACGTAAGACCTAAATGATTGGTTGGTTTGTGGGGTTTAACGTCCCAGAGCGACTCAGGCTGTGAGAGACGCCGTAGGGGAGGACTCCGGAAATTTCGACCACCTGGGGTAACGTGCACTGACATCGCACAGCACTCAGGTGCCTTGCTTTTCGCCTCCATCCAAAAGCAGCCGCCGAGGTCAGGTTTTGATCCCGTGTACTTGGGAACAGTAGTCGAGTGCCGTAACCACTGCGCCACCCAGGCGGGGTAAGACTTAAATGAGTAAACAAGAAGTAAAAATAATGTGACATCAAGGATGTGACGTCACGCAACCGGAAGTAGAGCGGAAAAAGGGAAGGAATTGGCGCTCAATTTGAAAGTACCAAAGAATAAAATTGGCAAAGAAGAAGGGAATTAATGTGACGTAGGGGATGTGACAGCGCAACCAGAAGTAGAGCCGAAAAAGGGCATAGGAAGGGATTGGTGCGCTATTCGAAACTACCAAAGACTAAAATGCGTAAATAAGAAGTGAATTAAGCCACTACAAGCAACCAGAAGCAACTAAGAGCAGTATCCCTGCTTTCACATTACTCCAATTCAAATTTAGCAGTACTCTTAATTTTTTTTATAGCGCAATCTTACGATATGAAAAAAAAATTCTTTCATAATCGATTTGCTGTTGAAGGAGCGTACCTGCCCAGAATTTCTCAGCATGTCCAATAAACAGGTATAAACAGATGCCTATAGCTAATGTCACAGGCATCTGTTCATACCTGCTTATTGGGCATACTGAGGAATTCTAGGCAAGTACGTTTCTTCAATAGCAAATCGATTATGAAAGAATTTCTTTTTTTTATATTGATTATGAAAGAATTTTTTTTTGCATATCGTAAGATTGCGCTGTAAAAGAAATAAAAAAAATCATCATAATCGATTTGCTATTGAAGAAACGTACTTGCCCAGAATTCATCAGCATGCCCCATAAGCAGGCATAAACAGATGCCTATAGCTAATGTCACAGGCATCTGTTTATACCTGCTTATTGGGCATACTGAGGAATTCTCGGCAAGTACGTTTCTTCAATAGCAAATCGATTATGAAATAATTTCTTTGTTTTTTATATTGATTATAAAATAATTTTTTTTTTTTGCATATCGTAAGATTGCGCTGTAAAAAAAAATAAAAAAAATCTTTCATAACCGACTTGCTATTGAAGAAACGCACTTGCCCAGAATTCACCAGCATGCCCAATAAGCAGGTATAAACAGATGCCTATAGCTAATGTCACAGTCTCAAGGAAGAGTCGTGAATGGGAAGCATTTGCGGCTGCAAAAAGATACATACCTAGCTGATAAAATTTTGTTTTCTACTATCGGCAAAAAAATATAAATCAAATGTGAACAGAGAGCTAGAAAGGTTTATATAAAGAATTGTCATCCTCTCAGTAGCACAACAGTTCATTACGTCGTCATTTTTGAACAAGGTGGGCATTTGGACATGTTGTTGTTGTTGAAAAATTTTATTGTCCAACAGAGAAGGACCACACCGCCTGGACCGCTCTGTCTCACCCCCCTTTAAGGGGGAGGGGACTTAGCGGCCCAGCCGCACGGAATGGTCGCATTAGATGCTGGCCGGTTTGGTTTCGCCGGCGGCCTCAGCTGCCAGTTGGACGGCGGTGAGTTGAAGCTCAGGTTCCGAGCTTCGCAATAAGGTTTCCCAGGCTTCCCTACTGCTAACGTTTTGCGCCCTGCCTGGGGAGTAAGCGCACTCCCAAATTATATGGTCGAGGGTTCCTCTCGCCCCACACTTTTACATTTATCGTCCTCGCAGTCCGATCGGATATGTTTATTTAGTACTGGTTTGGGTATACTCCAGTCTGCAGGCGTCTCCACGCCATTGCCTGACCTCTATTTAACGCCGTGTTTGGTGGGGGAAAACGCCTCCGGCATTGCCTGTAGTATTCTGTAATGTCTTGATACGAGATTAATCGCCCTTTTCTATTATGTTCTGCCTGAGCCGAGCCATCCTGTACAGCTCGGAGGTAGAGATCTCGAGCTGCACTGTGGGCCGCCTCGTTACCGCTGACAGATTCGTGCGCCGGGGTCCAGATGATGTTGATCGTCCTATCAATCACTTCTTGTGTTAAAATTTTGGTGGTGAGGAGGTTTACCCTCCCCCTACTGAAATTTTAGATTGCAGTTTTACTGTCGCTAATAATATATCTAGCTTTGGTGCCAACGCAAGCGATCGCTATCGCAGCTTCTTCCGCTATCTCGGTTTCTTTCCCTAGTATGGTAGCCACCGTGATGAGGGTGCCTCCCCCATCTACCGCCGCTATGGTCATGCATCGACTGTGTCTGTTTCCTGCCGCATCTACGTAGGCAACTTCATTTGGGGGTTTGCTCCGATATATTGTTTCTATCGCTTCCGCCCTTTTCTGTCGCCTTTCCCTATTAAACTCAGGGTGCACGTTTTTGGGTAGGGGAGGGATTCTTAGGTGCGCCCTGATTTTTCTGTGGCTATTCCAAGGTTGCTTAGCGTAGCTCTTCCCACTCGCGTCGTGCTGAGTCTTTCAAGTTGCGAGGTTTTAACTGCTTCCGTGATTTCTGAAATCATATTGTGCAGTCCTAGGGCCAGTAGCTGCTCCGTCGATGTACATGTCGTGAAGCCTAGGGCCTTTTTAACGCATTTTCTGATGAGCGCGTCTATCTTTCTCCTCTCATCTGCCTTTAGGTTCAGATATGGCGTGGCGTAGCCCACTCTGCTAATGATGAATGCTTGTACCAATCTCAGGAGGTTTTTTTCCTTGAGGCCGCCTCCGTTACGTGAGACCCTCCTGATGAGGTTTAATGTCTGGGTCGCGTGGTTTTCTAACTTTTTAATGGTGATCGTGTTCCTACCGTGTGTTTGTAAGTGGAGTCCCAATATTCGGATTGTCTCTACTTTTGGTATGAAAAAAATGAAGAATAATCACAATCATAGTACTTATCATTAGATCCAACCATAACAATGATACTTCGGTTCGGCAAAGACTCGTAATAAACTACTAACCCTGACACAAATGCCTTAGCAGACTGCTTCGGCAATGTCGCTGGGCGAACTTTAACAGAAAACGGAATGAGTACTTGTGTTACACCGCGAGAGAAACGGTCGAACACATTCCTTACGATTTATTCTGGAGGAGTGGTGGTTCGGCGGTTTTAAGCATCATGTTTATTAATATTAATTTGGTTGTAATAAAGTTGGAAAAGAAACTTCAAATAAGCCAAGTTTCACCGAGTAGCCAGTGTATGTAATAACTTTGATAACTGAAGTATTTAGAGTACAGAAATATAAGTGCCATATTGTGTTCTTTTCTTAATGCATCACTCAGATATGCAAGTACTAACGCAATACCATATATATCTATTTTCTTCCTGTAACTGCCGATCCTTCAACGGGCTAACATGAACAGCTGATGTCTATTCAAACCCCAAAGCAGCCATTATATTGCAGTTTTTGTATGCCTCACGTGCTCTCAATCCTAAATCCTCATTTTGATTTGTGTATATGGTTTAACGTGCCAATTCGAGTCATGTTATGAGGGACGCCGTAGGGGAGGGCTCTAGATCATTTCGACCACCTGAGGTTCTTTGCCGTGCATTGACATTGCAAAATACGTGAAAATTTATATGTACACGTGCAGCCTTAGTATGCTGAAACCCATTTACTTTTACTGGCCCGATTGTCTGAGCTTCACTTTTCTTCTGCATCTAAGTTGGTCAGGTAGCTACAGTACAAATCTTCTCTGCAACCTGGAAAGGTACTTAAGAGGTAAATATTGCCCCTCCAGACAGCCACTGCTGGATTACTTAAGGAACGGCAAGCTTAACTTACAGTGTGGCTTAGAATGCACATTCCAACACTCTTTGAGCCAGTTTAGACAAAAGTTGTGCATTCCTTTCTTCAATGGCAAACCTCATTCTGCACGCAAACAAAGGGGCTTATTGCTTTTGATGCTACGTTGTGACACAAACGAAATATGTTGAGATACTCACAGTTGCCTTCAGGTGCCTTTATCAAGCGCTCCACAATGCACTTCGACTCCAACAGGCCAGCCTCGTTACCGCGAACCAGCTGTTCGCACGTGCGCAGCAGCTTCAGCAGAGAGTCCGAAGGAACCTTAAGAGGGTTTCATTCAACACAGCCGTTTAACACAACATGAACACAAATATTACATTCAGAGTAAATAAAACGAACTTATTACCTCGTATATTAGAATTCCTTTCAGGGCGCGCTTCTCGCGGTCCATTGTCAAAAGTCACCTCAGTCGCCAACGCACACGAGCCGCCGACTTTCCACATGGCACTGCGTAAAACGCTTTCCCGTTTCCAGTGCGGTTGGTGCAGTTTGGCGCACTGCACCCAGTCAAACCTAACGACTACCTGTGTCCCTAGCAACCGGCAGATGACATCGTAAGCACCGATTTGTCGATCGTGTGACGTAAATAAGCTCATGACATCACAACGTTAGCAGAAGCTGACAACTCAGGTTGTTCTTTCGAGGTGGGAAGGGGGATAGCAATCAACCTTCCAGTACTCTTGGATGCCTAACTGAGGCACGCTAAGCGTAGGCCATGTGAACACGTTCGCACAGCTCGATCAAAGCTATGCTGGGTGGCCATTAAGATTATTTGGTAGCGTGCGACTGCATATTAATGAAGATGTACGGAATAACATAGGGGCAAATTAGGCAGTTATTGACGAGGAGAATAGCAGATTGCATATAAGCGAAGGACAATTCGCACGAAGTCTCACTGACAGGAGCCATTTAGCGCTATCTCGTCATACCCTGCAAGACGGCGCTTAAGTGTCCCCAATCTTTCTTGTTCGTAATGCCGAAGCGCTTGTCAGTGTTAATGACGTGTCGTTCTTGCCATGATTGCCTTAAATATCAATTATTCCGTGTTTAGCACCTGAGATCTTTCTTTGTTGATGAGGAGCGGTGTTTTTACTCTACAATAGCAGCGTAGGGCAAATACAGCTCGTGACACCACAAAATTGGGGGTTGGTAAAAAGAAAATCATGGTTTTCACTTTTGTAATACTTGTCTCTTTGAACAGCTGACCTACGCCATGAGGAAGATCCCCAGGGGGTCGAATTTACTCCGTAGCCCTCCACTGCGGCTCCTCTTATCTCTTTCCACTTTCACCTCTACCTTCCTCCTTTCTTTTACGGTGCGGGTCAGGTGACCACAGAACAAGTGTGACAGATACGGCGCCTTTCCTTTACTGTGATTGATTGCTTGATTTATAGGAAGGGAAAGGCACGGTAACTGTCGTACTTGTTTTCTGTGGACACCTCAACCGCGCCGTAAGGAAAAGGAGCGCACGTTACAGATCTCCAGGTGGTTGAAATTACTCCGTAGCCTCCACTACGGCTCCTCTTTCTCTCTTTCCACTTTCACTCCCACCTTCCTTCTTTACTGTGAACCAATTATTATTAAGGGAGGAAGGTGGGAGTGAAAGTGGAAACAGAGAAAGCGGTGCCGTAATGGAGGGTTGAGGAGTAATTTAGACCACCTGGGGATCTTTAAGGTGCACTGGCGTCGCACAGCACACGGACGCCTCTTCGTTTCGCCTCCATCGAAACGCATACGCTGGCGATCGCGATCGGACCCGGGTACTCTGGCATCTGAACCATTGCACCACCACGGCTAATAATAATAACAATAATAATAATAATAATTGGTTCAGAGGAAGGGAAAGGTGCAGTATCTGTCACACTTACTCTGGGGACACCTGAACCGCACCGTAAGGGAAGGGATGAAAGGGGGAGTGAAAGTGGAAAGAGAGAAAGGGGAGCCGTAGTGGAGGGCTACGGAGTAATTTCGACCACCTGGGGATCTTTAACGTGCGCTGACATCGCACAGCACACGGACGCCACTTCGTTTAGGCAAAATCACTTTTGTAACGAAGTCATTTTCTTCATACTGTAAGTATATTGCACTTGTTTCTTATTCCTTCCTTCATAAACGTAAAGTGTGCATCAAATTTCTCCCTGTGTATTCCAATAGGCATGGACCTTATGGACAGCGCGGCTCAAATAAGCATCTATGTAATTCCTACGTTCTCCTCGTTTTCTTTTCCACAACAAGCACTGAGACATAGATGACGCGCGTCAGGAGGTCGTGTTCAGTGTACTGCTAGAAGCTTGTTAAGGCGACGGCTTGAAGTCCAAATGAGCAGAGAAACTGGGCGGTGCCGACAAATTTTAGAACTTGTCTAGATGCGGATGATGTCTCAAATTCAAGAGACATGGGCGTTTAATAATTGGTAGGCGGGTTGTGTGACGTTACAATACCACGCGACATGACCTATGTGGCAGGTTATCGAGAAGGTGGCAGTTGGTAGGGTAACATGCCTGAGCACTAAAAGGTCGCCGTGGTGCTTTCCGTCATACCACAGTTCATGACCAAGTTTGCAGCTACGTATGCCGGCAGTTATCTGTTAGCAGACGTGCTGGCCATAACAGAGAGTGGTAGTGGGCTCGCCGGCAGTTGGAAGCTGCGGCTGGTCGTGCGCGCACGTGTATGGAGATCTGCGCGCATCAGGTTGGGATGATGCACACTTTGTCTGCTGAAATGAAAAAAGGACCAGACGACAGTGAGCTGGTTACGAAAATTGATTTAAAAAGCAAAAAAGCAACGTCTAGGAGCCACGTTTCTTTAAAGCTGCGTTATTTCATCCGATTGGGGAGTGACTTAAGCGGTTCCACAACTTTTTGGCTTGGCCAATGCAGCCGTGAGCATTGCTGCTGGTATTTCGTCATGTAATGTTGGCGCCTTGCATTTCGTAACTATATATTCGTTGCTCGGCGTAACTAATAACCTCTGTCGCTTTGGGACATGAAATCGCATAAACGATAACTAGTAATTGCTCACTTATCACAGGAATAGCTTTCCTTTTTGTAAAGCGCCGTTATTACCATCGAGGTAGTTCATGCGTCATCATGTAACATATTGACGATCTCGAGATATAGAGTTGATTATTCTCTTCATAAACACTCACTGAAAACTCCCTCACCTCACCTTACTTTGAAAAAAGCACTATATCTTATGTTATAAAATAGCAATAGCATAGAAACAGCACTAAACTTTATTTTTTCTTTTTTTTTGCTGAAGTCTCTGTCCTGTTGTATTTCCGGCATCCAGCTTAAGAAATGAGGAGCTTGGTAGTTTGGGAGTCTTCAAACACGAAATTAACTAGAGTGCCTTCTACATAATAATCTGTGAAATATAGCTGAATATTGGTCCGTTATAAGTTACTAGAAGGAATGCATTTCTCAAATAGACCAAAAAGGGTTCAGAACGCCTATATAATATATACTATACAGTTTCTTTACAGCGACTTGCATGCACCCAACTAATTCTTTTCAGGCTGGCTCTGATATTAAGTACTTTTTTTTTCAAAGTTCTAGTGAAAAGAATTGAGAATTAGTGCCTTGATCCACGCGCAACGTTTTCCCACCGTGCTAAGTATGCAGTATTGTGAGGGATCGCGATTTCCAGCAAACTGTCTGCATGGGCTCCTATTGCGTGCGTAGATAACATTAACGCGGCCAGCACTCACAAATCAAACTCAAGCTAAGTGTTACACTTCGGTATGCATGCAAGACACGCACTAGAGCCCCACATTCAAATGCGTCACATAAGACGATCTTGTTTATGCACCAAAATGTTTATGCTCACAGGCTTTTATAAAGTGCAGAAACGTGGTACAAATATCTCTGTAATATACAGCGGGAGAGAACGCCGAGAATACATTTAGATTGTACGAAGGCCTTGCGAAACTTCGTTCCCACGCAAACGCAAGTGGGTCATGTGTTACATCAAGAAGGGGTTTCAAGATCAGCGCTGATACATTTCAATAGCTCAGTTTTCACAGGCAACCCGGACCTTAACATATGGTCGCTCTTGTTCACATGCATTCAGAACATTACCAAAGCGCGAATTCGAAGCATGGAGCAGTGAAAAATGTCCAGAGGACACGTGACCTGATTCATTTTGACTTTGCTCCTACTAGAGAGAACTTCCTACTTAATAGCTCAGTACAAGGCACAAGTTAATGCTATAATAGTGTCACGTCTCTATGTATTTGCACCGCACAGTGCAAATCACCATTGACCCGGTAGTAAATTTCATCCTTTTGTACCTTTTCAGGACACTTTTATTACTCTAGATACTCATGTGCACTATACTGTTATGCGCAAAATATGTAGGCTTGCTGAGTTCTTAAAGTATCACACGATTGAAAGGGGTTTCTAGTGATCAGCGCCCAGGTGGAGAAGGAAGCAAAGAAGAGAGAAAGCGGCCGGTAGCCTGGTTTACATATAATTTTATACAAAGTGAAAATATATTTTTCAAACTTATTTTTTTTTTCTCAGATTAGGAGATAGCTGAAACACGCAATCCCCAAGCACTGCAAGTTTTGTCGACTTTTCCTACGTAAAATGCCTCGTATTGAAATTAACCGTCGGCACTTACGACGTATGTAATATTATTCGCGACACTGCAGCGATCTTGGCGTCAATGAAAATGCCAGCGTTTCTGAAGAATCTGGATGGGCTGATGAGGAGAAGACCGTTAAAGTACGTAAATTGCAATGAATTGCAAATAATAGGCTGTGATCAGTCCCAATGCCAAAAAGGCGGATTTCAGAATATCCTTCGAGCAAAAGTAAACCAAACAGGAAAACATTAAACAATTTAATTTCTTTGCCGTGTGGACAGGAGGCGTGTGCGCCGTAAACATCGTCTAAAACTTAGACTGCTTCAGTTCGATATTCGATATTTGATATTCAATATTTTAGTTGGGGGGGGGGGGTGGGGGGGGGGGTTCAGGCACCTCGTTATTACTGGCCCGCAAAGTCTGAACCAGAGCCAAGCTACACAGTCTAGATGATAAGGATCGTTCATAACTATTATGATGATGTGCCCTCTCCGCATATCACTAATCTGTTAGCCCGTACTGACTTGAAAAAAGAAAACCGCCTGTATGGGCCCACCGTGCTCAGTGTGTAACTTGCTTCCAATCTGTCAAGTAGAAGTAATGAACGCTAGTTCCCCTAATGCTCTATCTAAGCCGAACAGTTATTGAATGACTATCATGACAATGACTGCCAACCATAACACATTAAAGGACCAATTGCTCCCACTCCTCGTCAGCGGCTGTCGGAATAATACAAAATCAAGGCCCATCTCGACACACGGAAATACCTCGTGTGAACACCGGAAGGAGTATACAGTGTGCCCATGGCGTTGCCTGAGCTGTTTTTCATTAGGACTGCTCTCCATTACTCTGTCGCAGTCTCATGGCGACGTGGAGAGGTTAAAACACGCCCCCCCCCCCCCCCCCCCCCCCCCCCCCCCCAGATTCCTTCGCAAAAAATATTCGTCCCGAGTCAAAGGGCTCTCCATAGCTGAGGAGGTTAGATGGCCATGCCTAGAAACAAGTACATACAAGTCACCTGCCCGTTTAAGCCTAATGCATTATGCGGTTTGTGACACCAGGTACAGACTATGAAGGGGAAGGTTGGTAACCCCACTTGGCGTGGCATGCCAAAACATTACCCCTGAGGAAATATACAGCCTGAACAGAGACGACGGACGAGGAAGTATACAGCACAAGCGCTGAACACAGCGCTTGTATTGTGTACTTCCTCGACCGTCGTCTCTGTTCGCGCTGTATATTTCCTCATGATGAACATAACCCAACTAGCCCAACTTGCCATCCTACTGCATCTTAAACATCCCTGACGACCCAAACGCAGTGCCAAATGTAAATGGGAGAGAGGCTGTCCTGCCCAACAGTGAATTTGAGGCCCAGAGGGCCCAGTGATACGAGCACGGATAGCAACGGCAACCGCTGCAGTCCCGGACTAGGAACTCCACCCATATGTCCCTCCCTAATCTCCTAATAAATTTCTTCATTATAGAATTACTCAATTTTGGTGAGGGTCTAAACCATGCTTACTTTAAGAACTGGTCTTGCTACTATTTTATTTCATTTTTTTTTATTTATTGCATGCTGCCAGCCTGAATGTCAGGTTTTAGG
Source organism: Amblyomma maculatum (assembly GCF_055883805.1). Classification (NCBI taxonomy): domain Eukaryota; kingdom Metazoa; phylum Arthropoda; class Arachnida; order Ixodida; family Ixodidae; genus Amblyomma; species Amblyomma maculatum. The sequence continues at coordinate 106,092,889 of NC_139348.1, read as the reverse complement.
CAGGAGTGGGGGGTACAGAAGGATACAATTCACGAGAATACAAAGTACATTCAGTTTTGCGAAGGACGACAACGAAAAATAAAGGCCTATCACTCGCACAGAGCCTTGATATGATATGATATGATATGATATGATATGATATGATATGAAACACCTTGATATGATAATGTTAAACACCGCTATCTATCATGGAATGCACTGAGAAAAGAAGACAACGTCGAACACTCAACCAAATTTGCAGGTAGGTCGTTCCAAGTACGGATAGTTTTAGGGAACTATACGAGCATCCTATGCCAGCCAACTTGACATTCACTTGGAAATAGAGTTCGCAGTGAGAGGGACGTTTCAGTAACCAACCAAGAATGTCCTATAAGAAGACAATAAGAGATATGGTCCGGCATGTCCAAATAATGCAGGTCAGGCTAATAAAATAGCTTCTACTACGAGCACTAAAACAACCCCCAGTACGTACACTAATATGCAAAACAAAAAATTATCAAAGACATGAAAAAAACTAGGTGAATTGACAAAAAATGCGGAAAAAGCAAGTCTGCAAAGATACACAAAACACGTGAAGAAACCTACTTGACAATTGATCCAAGGTAAGCAATCTGTACTTTTGTTAAGTTAATGGATGGATGCTTCGGTAACACACTTGTCCCCTCCTTTTGTGATATGGTATGCCTCTATAATTTCTCTTGTGCATTGAATCGCGATGTGCCAAGCATGATAGTTTTATCAAAAACGGGGTGGCATTTACATTTAGAGCAATGTTTAGGCAAATTATCTTGTGCTGTTGCGAAAAGAGGATAACCGATGGTCGCTTAGGGTAACAAACTGGATTCCAAGGGAAGGAAAGCGTAGCAGGGGCGGCAGAAAGTTAGGTGGGCGGATGAGATTAAAATGTTCGCAGGGGTCAAGTGGATGCAGCTAGCACAGAACCGAGGTACTGGAGGAATATAGGAGAGGCCTTCGCCCTGCAGTGGGTATAGACAGGCTGATGATGATGATGATGATGATCTTGTGCTGTTGGGGTTAAAAATTCCTATGTTCAAAGGAGCCGACATTTAAACAACGGCCAGTCTGCCCAATGTAGTATTTTTCACATGAAACAAGAATTTTGTAAATTACCTGCGTTCTGGACTGTACATACCTAGATTTATGGTTAACATAGCAGCGGTGCTCACTTTTTAAAGCGTCTGCTTTTTTTTTCTAACCAAAGCGCACACACCTGACAATTTCGTGGGGGCTGACATTACTGTGCCTACATCATACCGATTGGCGACATTCCGCAACCCATGTGAGAAACGGTGCACGTACGACAGAACCGCTGGTTTCCTTTTGGGGCTGCACAACTCAGACTTTATCGTGCCCTTTCCCTTCACCCACAGCAGAAGGTTATCACATCTGCTACTGAGTAACGGGAGCGGATAACAAGAATTACTCAATCTGTTGACTTGATCTAGAAAACTTTTACGAATTCTATGCTCGCAAGATTTAATTAGAGCACAGCGCAAAAAAGATGAGGCAATTGCATTTTTCACTACTTTGGAATGTCCGGAGCGAAAATGAAGTAAAGGTTTAGTTGATCTAGGGTGGTAACCTCAACACACATGCTTATTCCCAAAATGAAGGGATAAGTCAAGAAATTGGAGAATATCATCATTGGGCAATTGAAGAGTAAAGTTCAAACCATGACCACTTTCTTTGAAAACTTTTAAAATATCAACGACAGAATGATTGGACCCACTAATGGGAGAAGAACTAAATAATCAACGTAACGAGAAATGTTTAATGAAAGGCCATCTAGATTTGTTTGTATAGTGTTATCTACAAAATTATGGAACCATCCATTAAATTAACAAAAGTAGAGATTACTTACCTTGAATCAGTTATCAAATAGTTTTTTTCCACGTCTTTTGTGTATCTTTCCAGACTTGCTTTTTCCACATTTTTTGTCAATTCACATTTTTTTTCGTCTTTGATAATTTTTTGTTTTGCACAGTATATATATTCTGTTAGCATTTCTAATAAAAAATCAGTTGTTAGTAAGCGCTCGTGTGTGTATCCTTTACTTTGTCTTTGTCATCTTTGTACTACGTTTCCTAAAATGCAACCGCACCAACTCGCCCAACTCAGCATTCTTGTGCAGTACTACTAATACTATTACTACGTGTAGCATACTGCCACTAATATTACTCTTTATAGTAGTTCTGCTTCTATTAAATTACCACTGCATCTGTTGCTATTGCTACAAAGGCTACTACTTTTATTTTTATCCAACCGATTGCGCCAACCTACTAAGCACTGACAATTGAGGAGCTAGTGTGTGCTAATAGCCCCCCAAAAAATGAAAACGGGAGCGTCTTTCGTAAATCATCCAGGCCTGCGAAATGCAAATGACGTTTTGTCAGTTATCAAACTGTATTATTAGTAGTGGGAATTGTGTGTTCTGACGACGCCATCAGGTGGCTCTCAGGCGGTGCTGGAGGTGACCTCTTGGGTTCTTGCTGCGACTAGGACTTGGTAGCACAGATCAGAGCAGGCCACCAGTGTCTCCCACTTTACCGAGCTCCAAAGCTTTTGTCTTGTGAGCTCGGTTAAAAAAAACAACAAAAACATTTCTGCGTAGTTAGAAGCTCCAAAGCTATTGAACGTCAAGGCAGAACCGAAACCAAAACCACTCCTCAGACCTGATATGACTGAACTACTTGGTGCAGTAACGCAGTGAGTCAAGCCCTACCCCTGTAGCGCTGATTGCATAGCCTCAGAAACCGGCCCCCGAGCATAAGGTCTGATGTATAACTGGAGAAAACACACAGAGTTTTAAAAATCGTGGTACAGCTTGGAGTGCAGAGTACATGCAAATGTCAGGACGCACCTAAGGACCTTATAAGTCAGTTACGAAGTACGAGTGGCCAAGAAATAAGTTTCTTGAATGCCCGCTTTACTACCCTATACTGGCGCTATCAGCCCAGCAATTTGTTCTCCTGATATCGATAATATAAGCGCACACTTAAAAATAAAACAATTTAGAGTATAATAAAGCACCGGATTAAATGTGTGTCGTGACAGCATTAATGGCGCCTGGCTGCATATTCTTTCGCAAATTCTCGTTCGCTCGCTTACATGTGCTTTGCCGTTCACTCATTCACTAATTATTCCTTTTCTGCCAGTTATCGCACACGTACTCATATGCATAATATTGCAAGTTACCACATAATGTGAAATGCCAACCTAAATAGATATACATCTTATATGTATACCTGCACGAGCGTGCCTCTGCCTATGTGTGGCGTTTCTGAGTCGGGACCCGATGGTCTTGGATAGTTCCATTTCCGTCTCACCCTGTGATCCAAATGAGATGCCCGACTTGGAAACTGCTGCACTCTCAGCCATGTCACGTGGTCTCGTGAGATCACACAACCCGTTGACTAATTAGTGTCCACGGCCATGTCTCCTGCCAAGTATTAATTGCCGCAGGCCAATTGCTTCCGGCGTCTCACACAAAACGCTATAGCGCCCCATTTTTTTGTGAACCAAAAGGCCGTTAACGCTATTACGTTATAGTAAAAATAAATGCACAAACCACGATTAAAATAGAAAGCTTATGAGCATGAGCACATGTCATGAGGGCAGAAGAAGTAGCCTATGTCCTGCAAAGGCAAGGGGATAATTAGAAGAGAGCAAAATTTTTTCTACACAATGCCACGCTCTGTCATGTTATAGCGGCAACAACTCTTGCTCTAAATGTCTCACAAAACGAGGCTTTTTCGGCGAAGAAATTTCTGGAATGATGCTTTCGCACCACTTAGTACACTGATTTTAAGAACGCTACAAAAGTAAACACATGCTGCTAGCTGCCAATGTGGCAGCCGTTCTTAGCAAGTGGCCTGAAGACATCTTTGTTGCCGGGTTCGCTACACGCTGGCTGAAAACTGATGTTCAAACGTTCACGTCACCGCGATTAACACCATTATGAAATAGAATGTCAAGCGAGGTCACCGCTTAGCCTTAAGCCCCTGCATTAATTCTGCCTTCGGTGAAACCAGTGGCCCTCGCATTACGATGAATATGATCTCTGTATCTATAAGTACACAACTACGAATTAGTGCCAACTGCTCTTTTCCCTTTCCTAAAGTCCTAGAGTTGACGCAGCTGCTTACGAAGCTTTCATATGCGCGTTTGAATGACTAATCTCATTACCTTGTAGGCCAAAACGAGCCAGTCTATGGTTCTCGGAATGAGCGTCTGACGCACGAAAAGAGGATAAAAAGACATCTGCTTGCGGCGCCCCAGTAGCTCGGCAGTCCTGCCCTATACGCTTTCACGATACCCCTCGACTCTCGGGGCTGTACCACCCCAAGCATCTGCCGCGAGACTCCCCCGACGATCCAGTACAGCGATATTCGGCCCTCGCTGGCTCGCCCGCGATGCAAGCTCTGACAGAGCGAATCTCCGTATACCGCAGCCTGAAAGCTTACTGGCGTGGTGTTCAGAGAAAAAATATAGCTTCGACTGAGATCGAAAGTATACGACCTGCAGCGCGCTGAACTTGTACACAACCGCTAAGAAATATACCTGCCAGATTCAGCGCTCGCTGCCAGCGTCTCTCTAGGATCGGGGGTTGCCGAGGGCGCTTGTCAAGGCTACCTCGATCCTGTTGCTGCGTTCGCTAGTGAGAATCGTTTCCCCTCCGCCGAATGCTCATGCAGGGTACAGCGAGGGAGCGAACGATGGCGTCTATAGGCGATCTATGTCGACTGGTACGGAGTGCGGGAAGGCCGCGGCGCGTGTTACGCGAGCTCGCGTAGGTTGAAATCAAAGCAAACAAGCGCGCCGACACGGAGAAGAAATTAAGCCCTATACGATGTTGAACGGAGAGTGTAATCTGTGGATCGGCATTGGATTCGTAAATGTTGTAACCCGGAGGGGCAGATTAGGGTGCACATCTGTAATTTAATGTGTTTAAGCCTTAAGAAAAGAAAGCTGAAGCAAGAAATTAATGAAATTAAACGGCTTGAGTGTGTGCGATTGGATGTAAGCCATGTATTGTAGTTTTTTTGAAGTGTTTAAATAAATGCTGATAAAGTAATGATAATAAATTGTTTAAATAAGTATTGATATATTACACTGTTTAGAGGTTTTACACAAACAAAAGTAACGCGGTGAAACTTTCTATCAAGTCAGATATATTTCCGCATGATTCGCTTTCTGTTTCGCTGCGGTTTTTCTTCCTAAGTAGAGCGTTTGTGTGTGTCGGTAATATACTGCCGCCGTAGATGATGGCGCAGATGGTCCCCACGGGGCGCTGTAGAGATGCCTATACGCTATCGCGGTATTCTTCTACGGTTTCTTCGCCATTTCAACCTCACTACAAAATAATTTCATGTGCTTTCTCTGCAGGTTTCACACACTCGATCCCGTTAAGCTTGTCAAATGCAGATACCTACTCGTGTACTATTTGAATCGAACTTTAGATATATTTCAGCCTCCACAGCACAGCTCAACTCAAAACGCTCGCATGGATCACGGAAAGGGTTTTCTGACTGCAAGGCATTTCTTCGCTTTTTAAGAGAGACTATAGCCTGATTGACAGACTGTGACTTTCTCACCTCCTCTACTCTTCTAGCCTCCCCCTTGAATCCCCCATTCCCATTCCCCAGTGCAGGGTAGCCAACCAGAATTCATTCTTTCTGGATAACATTTCTGCCTTCTGCCCTCCTTTTATCCTCCTCCTCCCGGAAATTTGGAACTTCGAACCAAAGTTATTCCCAGCTACACGGTTCAAGAGCACACCGTGTAACCCGACGGCTTTCCACAAAGATACACGGCATCCTATGGGCAACGGCATGTAACAGCATTGGCCATGACGAGGGCGCTCGCCCTTATATGAAAAAACAAGGACATACTTACGCTTTATTATTGATATTAACGAAGGAAGCATTGTATCTCATAGCAAAAAAGAAAAATCGCTGCCGCTCTGTGAGTAGAAGCCTCAGTGTAAGGTGAGATTAGGCATCACCATCGTTTCTTTCAGGATACGCAGCAAGACTTTTTAGTTTCCCGGAGTAAAACCGCTGATAATTAGCACGGTCCTATTCTCTGTTTAGATGCATACCATGTCATAAAGGGTGGCGTATTGTCCACAGTGAGGTCATTTCTGCGTTTAAGGTGCCGTATGGGCTTTACTAAATAGACTGAGGGGTTTATATGTGCAGGATTGAAGCTGTCTCCAGAAGACAGACTGCTCTCTATTTAGTTATGTGTGCGGCAGTGGGCCTCTCCTCTTCGCTAGTTTGGTGCGTTATATAATGCCCTATTGCATGCAAATATGCGAATGAGTCCTCTGTTGTCGCTTCTAGGTTGCAGTGTGCATGAGCGATATAACAGGGCTTTAAGTTGGCGCTAATGACGTCACACACCGGGACGCGAAGTTCATTTTATGGGCTGTTGCTTGTATTTTGCCTTCATCGTGTTCATGCCTTCACAGTTCTGCAGGCCATGGAGATTGACCCCATGCTGCGTCACTTACATGCCTATAATGCAAAAAGGTTATGAATGCGGCTGTGTTTCCCATTCTTATTTGCAATCGTCAATGTCACGGCTACCTCTTGCAGAGCAAGAATGTCTGTCGTGTCGACAGAGGCGCCAGACATTCTGCCACTTGCTGAGCTTACTGTGAACCGTGCAGGCCACTGGTCACTGCTGCTCATTGTATGGTGTTGTGTCCGTGTAGTGTTGCGATGAAAGACAAGGCCAAATAGAAGGAACACAAAATAACCCTGCTTTTACCACAAGTATTCATAAACCAGCCCAAACTTCTGCTCTGCTGCTTCTGTGTAGCACATATGAAATATAAACAGGTTCAAACTTTTGTGTTTCTTATCGGACCTTCTCCTTTTGGCGTGTACTTATAGTGCATGTCTTTGTAAAGAGCCCGCTTCAATTTTCGAACTGATGCACCAGGATATGTTTTCGATTGGCTTGAAATTGTAGCTAGCATCATCGAATTTAAATTTGTTTGGACTGTTCTTGAGGGTAAAGAAGGGAATAAATATATACGTCTAAAATATGGCACTCGAAGATGAACGAGGTTGCACTGATGGCGAAGTTGATAAGAAAATACGGGAGCGGAGGCTGCCGCGTCGTCTGCTAGCCGTGTGTTTCTACGCAGGCGTCGCGCCGTGAATTCATTTTCCAGGTGCGCTTGCGTAGTTCCATAAACATCATCCGCTGCCAGTGAACTGTGACGCAAACTATGCGGCATCTCCAGCAATAGTTTTTTTTTTTTTTGGGGGGGGGGGGGGGGGGGCGGGGGGGGGGTTAATATTCGGAAGCTATAAAAAAACGGGCTGAAGATTGTATTTTATCGTCCCAGCTCGGCAAGCAATACTGCTAATAACTTATACTGTTTGCGTTCACTTCGAGGTAACAAACTGCTTGTCATCTCTGTCTTATATCTCTCTATAAAAGCACTAGAAGCAATATTGGTGCATCACGGCGAATTTTATGATGATCACTGCCATTCGCTTTTAGGTACAGGGAACAAAATATATTGGCTGCTGCGTAAATCTGTAATAATTTATTTATTTATTTAATTATTTATTTATTTATTTATTTATTTATTTATTTATTTATTTATTTATTGAGTGCAGTGTTGCATATTTTTGTGCCGCTTAATTTTTCAAGTCGTTCCATTGGTCCTGTGGGCAAAGTAACTAAGGATATGAATAACGTCAGGTATGAGATTTAACGCTACTCCAAGCGAATGGTACTTGCATTTACCGGCCTATAAGCGGTGCTTGCTAGGAGCCGCATCTCTAAATATTTTGTCCTTTTACCTGAGCCGATTATGACTGTACCGATTATGAAACGTGTCATCGCCACGATCAAATCACTCATCACGCCTAATCCCGTAACGAATGCTTCAAACTTAGTTAAGCATCCCCTATGAAGATCAGAACTCGAGTGCATTGTCGGACCCCGTTCGCACCACGAATTCAATCGGCCTGCCTTTATTCAGTTTGAACCAGCGAGCCTTCGTGACCCTATAGCTAGGTTACCCTCAAATGACATCGTCTAGTTCTTTAGGGAGATGTTTGTCATTAGAATTTTTAGCTCGCTGAATGGTTTAACCACAAAGAAAAAGTTGCAAAAACAAATTTATTTTCCTTAATTTCTATGACATCTTGTGTATACAGGTGTGAAGAAAATATTGAAGAGCGCGCTTCAGGTATTTGAAATTTTCTCACGCCTTCTGTAGAAAAGGTACAGTTGTTATTTGCAACCACAGGCGAGCTTACCAGGCGCACGCACTAACCTAAGCTTTATGTCAGGTACTCCAAGTGTAGTTGCTTCCAAAAGTACAACGCATGAAACAGTTCGTATTGTAAAGATGTGCTCCCTATTATCACGAACACAACTGCTTTACGAATTGTGAATATAGAAGCAAATTGCACACCGTCGACCACTCCTTGTTTAAACACTCTCTCTGGCTTTAAACCATCACGGCTGCGCTTCACGCGGTTAAGTATGGAAGCAAAGGGACGCAAGAGCAGATGGAAGCGGAGGTTATGCTTCTCGTGCTCTGCCGTTTATCTTTATTACTCGGCAGGGTCGGACGCCATGATGCTTTGAAGATTATAAACGTGTTCCAACTAAGAGTGTGATGCCCGGTAGGTACATAAACATTACCACAGATGTAGCGTTGAGAATGAAGCAGACAACATCTCCCTGTTATACCTAATTTCTTCTTGCCTTGATCATGTTGGCTCGATTTTTCAAGAACAATACATAAAAAAATCACAAAATCTCCCGTAACTCGTGGACTTGGAATGGCGGCGGGACTCTGCACGACACGACTTCCCTCATGTTTATTCACAACCTAACGAAACACACGGTGTCCAAGGGGTGCACGCATTTTCTATTCATCCAGTCTCAAGGGACAGATAAACCCGCGGTCATAGACATCGCGCGCGGTGGTAGAAGCTACAAGAAGAGATTTAACCTTCATGGTGCCAAATGTTATAGATGCCGAAAACGTTGAGAGCTGCTGAACATTTTTTATTAGAATGTTGTTGCAGTATCCATAAAGATGTGGATATAGGTCCTCCTGCGGCCTCTTCGCCCCCTCAGTGCTATCCTCCTGCATGAGGAGGGTGGCCCTGAGGGGGCGAAGCGGCCGCATAGATGCACTCAGTTATAGAGTAAGACAGTGAGAGAGGGGAGTGTCTGCTACGGCCGTGCCGGCCGTCACTGGGCAGCGTTGCGCAAGCGTGTGTTACTCCGGAGTGAGCAGTCGTGTGTCGCTCGCGCGTCCTCAACTTCGGCATCTCTCCCCCACATCATTCACTCCTCAGCCTTCACGGACAGCAGACGTTCATGCGCGGTGGTCCCTGGATCTCGGCTCCGAGCTGCTCGCCGCGTCGTGAACCTGCTTGCTCTCACCTCGGCGCCTTAACTGGCGCTCGCCTTCAAGCGCGTTTCCTTCTCTCGCCTCCTATGATCTCACCCCAGAACTTTTGGTCGCAGAGCAGTGCGTTTTAAAAGGGTACATTGTGTCTCTTTTCGCTCATTTCTGAAGATGGTAGAAGGAAAGCTGAGGACGTGGCGTTTGCTTCGCGTCGCAATGCATAAAGTAGGGCGGTGTGGCACTGCGGAGCAGGTTCGCCGTGCTCGACGTGCTGAAGTACAACGGTTACGAAGGCAGCGGGATCGTGAGCCTACTGAATCTGATTAAACGGTGCAAGAATTTAGAAGCACAAAGAATGTGCAAACGTTCCGAGCGTGCTCAGGAAACTTCTCAAGACACTGAGCGTCTCTGTGAAGCAGATGCCGAAGCAAAGAGGAACAAACGTGCGGTAGAAACTCCAGGACAACGGGAGGCATGACTGGAAGCGATGGAAAGGTATAGCAGGGATAGGCAGTGCTACGCACTTTCTTCGCTTTTGATTAACTATGCAAATCGGCCATAATTTTGTTTTCTATCTTGCTTTTTTTCTTTACATATCTCCAGTTTTCACTAAACACGCCTCTTACCTCGCTTGTATTAGTGTTCAAGACTATTTCATCTCCTTTGGGGCGAACATGGGTGAACCATTGCCACTTTTCACAAAATCGCCATCCCAAATGCCCGCCGTGGTTGCAAGTCCTCAAACGGAAGAGTTTTTGCTTTTACGCCGCTGATGGCTTAGTGGCCAAGTAGGGCAGTTATTTTGGAACAGCACGCAACTTGAGAACACAGTTTGACATATAGTGTTAGAAAACGGAAATAGGCTCCCTTTTCTACTGGCTTGCGCGTTTAGCTAAACTAAGCCAGATTCGTTCAGCCTGTTTTCAGTAGGTGCAACGAAAAGAGTCGGCGCGTCGCATCTTCGCGCAGCTCCTAGTCCCGGCGGAAGCTCAAATACAAAAAGAGACGGAAGCGTTCGTGAGCTCGCATCCCGGCGTTATACTGCCACCACCAACGACTGGGCTGCGTAGAGATACAGGACACAGCCAGCTCCTTATTTATACGGTGCTGGCGCGCGCTATGCGTCGCCCTTCGGCTGCTTTTCTTTTCTCCAATCAGATTACGTAATCCTCCCCAACCAACGGCTTAGCCTTTGTTTTTCGCTTCCTGGCACGCAGCTAACGATTTCCGTTATCCCACAAGGACGTTGTTCCGCTTTGTTCCTTCAAATTTCCGGTTTGTTTATCGGCGCTTCTGAAGCACGGATTGCCCCATATTCGAAATGCAGGACCGTTCGCGACAATCGGTTGGGAAGTCTCATTTGTTTATCGACGTCTTGCGAACTCCGTTGCGCAAAATAGCAGCAATTATTTTTGGTCAAAAGATTAGCTACTTGTTTACATCTATGCGTGTGCTGACGCAAGGTTAAAACAACAAAGGTACGCAAGAGTGGAAGCGTGGGCGAGAGTGGAAGCGTGGAGCGCTATGCACCAATCGAACAAAGGTACGTCGCTTTCCTTGAAACTTTGTACATGATCGAAATTTTACGGCTCTGCGGCTCAGAGAAAGTTCAACAGCCATCAAGGACAGCCGCTGTAGCAGCGTAGCAAACTGGAAGTTCTTTTTCATTAATGTACGAGGTATTCATTTTGAGCTGTCGTTCTCCTCTGTCCTTCAAAGGAACTCGTGCCACAGTTATTTATTGGTTTGCCATCAGTACTGATTGGCGTTACAAATGGATTGGGCACAAGGGATCAATAAAACACGAAGATTGAAACAGAACCAACAAAAAACATGTGCACAAAACGAAACAAAAAAGCATATGCCTGAAAAAACGAAAGAAAAAAAAAAGGACACCAAGAAAAAGTAGCCCAACTAAGAACAGAAGAAAGTGCATGTCCCATCTTTAAATTCCGTGGGATCTTCGATGCAGGCAATGGAAGGGGGCAAGTGGTTTCCATCTATTGCTGTTCTTGACAACAATTAATGAGCATATTCGTGCGGAAGAATGGGGCATGAACAACTTTATGAGTGTGATCGACATGGGCTAACCAGTCACTAGGTCCGGAAAAAAGTTTTTGTTTTTGTTTGGTAACAGGTTAATGAAATAGAGTACGTGAAGTAGACATAAGTGGGAGAGCTTTCTTGGAACGTTTAAGTTTGGAAGGCCTAGTTGTGACTTCATTATGAACACCTGCGGGAAAACATTCAGATTAGAGGCCGGGAGTAGCTTTAGGCTGCGAACTTTAACATGCGGCACTTAATGGTCACGGAAGAAAGCATGGAGAACTGCGGAAGCATGCACGCTCGAACGATCAACGGGTAGTCTTCGATTCCTCTTTACATAAGTGGGTCGATTCGCTAAACGACCTTGTGGAGACACAGCCTCTCGGCGTTGAAATATACAAATGTTTCATGAGATGCGGCCTGTGACGATCACTTGCCTGGAGCTTTTTTCGCCCACGGTTTGAACAACTTTATGCTTCTTCATTTATTTCTTGGAGTGACTTATCGACAGAAAGTTTTAGTTGGCATGCACTTCAACTTTGGCGCCTCTTGAAGATAATTTTAGGTCCTGCTTGTTGATGCTAACCGCTCTGTAACTTATTTTTTTCTATTTAAAGCTTTCAGTTCTCAGACAACAGCTTGTTGATCAGATATCGCAGCAGTATAGAACGAGTGTGGATATAATCACGCTTTCTTGAAAGGTCACGGCAAATTGAGTGATTTGTTTCGTGGTGTAAGTAAAGAAGTCGTTGATTCCTCGAAGGTAAAAATAAAGATCTCGTTGCTAGTCTTTGAAATAGCCTTTTCTGAAAGCAGATAAACGGACGTCCTGCGCGCGCTATGGCGAGATCTCAAACAACTTATAGTGACGTGGAAGATTATCGTGCACTGAGTGGAGGACAGAAATGCAAAACTGAATTTTTAACATTCACCTCTGCACGTGAGGAAGGCCCAGCAATTGTCAAGATTGCCATGCCACTGTTCAAGAAATAAATTATAACTTTTTTCCACACATTATCGTTCGAGCTTTGAGCGGCAAGGATGTGCTCTGTTGCGTTCCTTCGTGATTAAAATCTTGCGTTTAAAGTGCATTACCTTGAATCTCAATAAATATTTTTATTCTTGTGCTGTTGACATAGAGGAGAATGGGGCGGCATTTTGTGCACACTGTCTTTTCAGAGCAGTTACCCGCACCTTAGGATGACAATTTTTTCATAACAAGTTGATGGAAGGCCGCCATATCGGTGGCCTCTGACACAATTTCATTTGTCCAATTCTGTTGAAATGTTGTCGGCGGCCAAGCAGACTAACTTTGAATACATGTACTAATCGAAATGCGAAAGAAGAAAATTCCGCTCTAATCGAATTCAACTGAAGTCGTCATGAGCATGTGTAATGTTTGTTCAAACACTACACCTTACATTTCGTTACTTTGTAAAATGCTGAGTCAGGCTACGGCCGACCAAACTGATACTGGCCTTGTCTTCTTTATGATGGCGTTCTGAGTGGAGTCAGGTTCCGCCTGCGATGGTGCTTCCAATACTTTCACATTTCATTAGGCTTAGTCGATAATTGTCTAGGTTGCCGCATTTCCCCGAAAAGCCAATGCCCTGTCTGTGTGTATGTCTGCCCAGTCCTCATCACGATCATACATTGAGCAGGTAACAGCCGGCAGGAGACATGGCCTCCTCCATGCCTGCAATCCATGTCACCGGCCAAACAGCACCTGTCAGGGGCTATTGCTCGTGACTTTCATGGCACAGAAGCCGCGCCGCCGGCTTTTATGCAGATGGACTATATAATACGTTCGAATTAAAATTGCGGTTCCCTGACACCGTTTTTTGGAATAATGTCTGGCAATCATTAGCATGTAAATGACCACCCGAAAAAGCCAGGGGAGGGGGGCTGTCATGTCTAGTACAAGAAGAATGCTTCTCCTGGTTATCTTGAGCCATCAGAGCTCTGCATCCATTTCTTTTTTATCGCAACCCACATCTGTGAGGGATTACAGCGCTCGGCTACTCACACTGACGACAGCCCTTCATATCGTGCTTGGCGGCCGCGTTTAAACGGAAGCTCCGTGCGAAAGGTGGCCGTGTATATATACCTTGACAAGTTGATGCACGTTAAGAACACCGAGCGGTCTTATTAACGTATTTGGAGCCTTCTGTCAGGGCGTCCCTTACATCCCATCTGTCGATTATGAACGGATGACTGCTAGAATGAATTCAGTGAAATTTCTTTACACACTCTCAACTTGCCCCTCGTCTCCATATCTGATCTACCACTTCCTGGCTCACTTTGCACCTATCGCTTACTTAGCGCGCATACACCACCGGCACATTTTGCTATCTTTTGCCTGTATTTAAATTTATCTTTAAGGTACACGACCACTTTTAACTTTTTCAGTACTAGAGCGTCAGCCACGCATGTTGCACTATCAATGTTTTGTTTTTATTCTCTTCATGTCTGTTGCATGTACTTCCTTTCTTCAATGGCCGTTCGAGCTCTTTACGACTTTTTGTCGCAGGCTAGTAGGTGAAGACAATACATTTCCCTGCAAATATGAGCACACCTGGGTGTTTGTTATAAATATATATACAGAAGTTTTCGTCTAGCAAGGCTCTTGAAGTGTAAAGTTACATTTATTCAACTGCAGCAAGGCACCGGATGGGAATTGCAAGTCGTACTAGTGCTTGTGCGCATTGAGTATTGCCGCCTTAGTGTAGTTTATTCAAAATTGGAGTAAAACAGTAATGGTATTCGCAACACTACAGACCACTTTCACGAAGAGCATGGGATACGTGCTGTGGGCAGCGCAACAGCAAGCGTCACTGTATTTCATAATCCGCTCCCCTCCACTCTGCTAAATTACTTGTCCCCGCCACAAATATATTGAAGCCATGGTTGTTTCGATTTCAGGTGTGCGCGTCCTATCCTGCAATAAAATAGGTAGAGACATGAGACTTTTGCAGAACAGAATGTTTTGAAACTTTTGGGGCTCTCAGGGCTGCTGTTATGCCACTGACTTGGAACAGCACATTTTAGTTGTTTCACCTGTTAAGTACTGTCGAAAACAATAACACAGATGACAATGAAAACATCACGTGCCCCGAAGGAAATTGCCGCTTAAACGAAATTTCGTTTATCCAGCTCCACGTCGAGTTTCTTGCAGTAATTAGGGGGCTCGTGTCTGAAGGGCTCTTGTGGTATGCGCAAGGCAGCGAGACCATAATAATGTGCTTAACCCGGAACACGCTGTAAGACTGGGGATCATCCTTCTTCCAAACGTTGCCCAGACACTCGCAGTGAACAGACTACTGCAGGAGCTTCTGTGGATTCTTCATTCTCGCGCTCAAACTCTGGTCAGTGGCGCCTTAAACAACGGAAGGAGATGTGCGACGGCACCTTCGTCACACCCCCCCCCCCCCCCTTTTTTTTTTTGCGGCCACGTATACATATCGGGCGTCGTTATGTCGTATTTGTCGGCTTTGCGCGAAGGAGGTAATCGACCGGTGCGTGTGTGTCGGTCGCAGGCAAACAAAGAACACTTCCACACGAGGAAGGGGCCGAAGAGGACCGGAAAGACGAGGTGCGAGCGGTTAGACTGAAGGCTAAAATTAACTTTGTCGGCGGTGAAATCCGCGACACTCGGCCCCTGAAAGCGAGATAGAAGCAAAATAAACAAAACTGGAAAAAAAAATGGTCGTCGTCCTTCGGCGTTCGAAGGCGCACCGCTGGAAACGAGAGCAAGTCGTAATACGGCGTGTACGTGAAATACATTTTGCTCCATTGTTTAGCATGTGCCGTCCGCCGAGTGTGTGGTAGAGAACGTAGCACCGTCTTATGGTCGTTTTTTTCTAAAACCGCTATACGCGGAAAAAGGGCGGAGCTGGACCATCTAGGAAGCGCCCCACTGTCGTCGGAAAGTTTTTCGCCAACGATGAGAAGCTAGCGACATCACGCGGCCGTCGGGAGAATTTATAATTTGTGCGCGGTTATTTTTGTTTCGCATTCCGAAGGAAACCCAGACTACTGATCTGTGCCATAGGAAGAGGAGCCACAAAGAAAATCGGTCATATATATATATATATATATATATATATATGCATCGTCTGAACTCTCAACAAATATTCTGACATAGTTGTCTTGAGGGTGATTGTATTTATTTATTTATTTATTTTTACCCTCAAGGCTGGAGGCATTGAAGAGGGGAGTGGATACAAACAAGGAGCTTGTTTATAGGGTGTTTGTGTTGCTACTGATACATTTCTTGCTAAAGCAGTACAAAAGATTTGATAATATGTGACGGAGGCAGTCGGCCCTGGTAGGTGGTTTCATTCTTTGCTGTTCGTGGAATGAAAGAGTATGCTGAACATTTTGTTTTAAAAGCAAAGAATACCGACCTTATGAGAATGATCAATTCCTAATGAGACATATGCTGAGGGGTCACAATGTCGGTGCGCAGGATGAGTTTTATCAAGATGAATTGTATCATATCTTTCTCTTCTTTTTCTTTTCTTGTTACAGTCTGCGATCTAGAATTATATAAAAATTAGACAAGTGTGAATTCGTCAATATTTTTGTCATTTTCTGTTTTCATTTTATGCCCCAACCCAGCAACAGTCTCCTCAAGGAGACTAGCAGTGTGTATCAAATAAAATAATAAAAATAATTAATATATGTACATGGCTACTCACCTGATTAGTAGTTCTTTAGTTCTATCTCTTCCAATCAAAAATTACAAGTCCTAGTTTGTTCCGCCGGCCAACTCGGCTATGCGCTGTCTTCAAGTGCTGTCACATAATCCCTCGACTAATTAATGCCCTGCTCAAACCTGGTAACAGTTTACGGGGCATTATTAACCAGACAGCGTTAAAGGCCCCTTTTTCCAGAAATTCCAGCGTTGCCATCAGCGTCGCTGTCTTGAGCAAAACCATCACGAGCATAATAATATTATTATTATATTATTATGCTCGTGCTGTTTTTGTTCGAGCCAGCGACGCTGATGGCGACGCTGGAATTTTAAGAATTTTAAGACTCTGGAAACAGTTTACGGGGCATTATTACCCAACAGCGTTAAAGGCCCCTTTTTCCAGAAATTCCAGCGTCGCTGCCTCGAACAAAACCATCACGAGCATAATAATATAATAACTATGTTATTATGCTCGTGATGGTTTTGTTCGAAGCAGCGACGCTGATGGCAACGCTGGAATTTCTGGAAAAAGGGGCCTTTAACGCTGTCTGGTTAATAATGCCCCGTAAACTGTAAAACAGGAAACATGACGTAGTTTTCGATCAAGACTTGAGTGCTCCACACTCTTCTAATACAGGCATGTTTTTCTACCGCACAAACAGCAGCGTTATCTATTCCCTCATCCGACGGAATACACAGCACTTTGATGTCTCCTCCGCAAGAAATGCGACTGGTTAAGAAAAGAACACCCGAGCGCCATTTTAACGAACTGTATGGCAATCAATAGCTGCTGTTGTAAAATGTGCTTTTCTCTTTCTTCTTGCAGCATTTCGCTTCGGAATCAGGGATCGTGAGACGCATCCGTCAGCGAACGATACAAAAGAAAGAATGGGAGAGAAAGGGGATGTGGGAAGGAAGGAAATACTGTTGAGGTCCTCGGAATAAACCATGCAGTAAGCGCATACAAACTTTCCGCTTTCCCAACAAAAGACACGTACATGGTGGTCTCAAAATGAAGAGAGAGAACGAAACAAAAACCGTATAAATAGAGCCTTGAATTAAACATAAACGTCAAATAGCGGCGCGATGAAAGAAATGGTTTCTTGTTGATAAAGCGAGCATAAACTTCCCGGACGAATCGTTGCGGATGGCCGGAATCGCTCAGTTCCAGGTTGGGTCGTATGGTCTTGAAGGCGACTGTTGCACCAAGAAGCGCGTGTATATACATTTAAGAGTTGCTCATTTTGTCGCGGAACATTGGAGTCGCTAGATAAATCAGTTTCCTCGCAATTTTTGCGGAAAGTAAAGCCAGTCCGAATTTAGAAGTGGAATTCTTAAGCAGGTCGGACAGCCCGTTATCACTTGTGCGATTAGCTTGCCTTAGTTCCCGATTTAGCGTTTCTGACAGAGAGGACCCCTGAACGATCAAGAGGCAACCCCCTACGAGTATGCCAAGATTTAGTCGCTTGCGGTCACCAGCTGTCTTTGGCACATTCTATAGGAATGACTGTGCGGTACGCAAACGGCAAGTATATAATAGTTCTTTTATCTTCGATCTTGCCAACTACATCGACATAGTCCCTTCAAGTAATATGTGCCCAACTTACATCAAATTATTTTTGAATAACACGCTGGCGGTACACTTCAAGCCTGGGTCGATCAACTACTGTGTGTAAGTTCGCCCGCTTCACCCCTTACAGAGTGCGAATTCTTGTGGAGGCGAAATGCAAAAGGCAAAGGTATAAGAAACGGAACTGTGTTTTATGACATGAAGACCAGCAAACACGCTGCATTTAGCCATAGGACGTTCGGAAGGTGTTCGTAATAGGGAGAATATTGCCATTCCATTAGAGGTTAACGGACCTTTCATCAATGCACTGATCGATGTCCCCAATGCGACAAAAAACCACGTGAGTTCAATGATGCGTGTTAGGGCGCGAAGATAACTGCAATACTGGAGTGCACCGTGAAGCAGCGAGAACTCTGGGTGCGGAATAAGAACCGTGCTTCATTTTCTTCACAAAGGTCTCATGCTGACGTGCACCTCTACCAGTTTTACGATGATCTGGGGCTGCGGGCGGGGGGAGGAAGAGTTCTCACTACAAGTATTTTATTGCATTTGAAATTGCAAGGGCCGCAGCAGTTTTTTTCTACAATTACGTGCATTGGTTAAGTGTTGATGGAAGCACACTTTTCGACAGGCATAGCATTTCGGCCAAGGTAACGTTCCGCGCTAGAGCCCGTAATAGACCAACTCTTCGTGCTTGAGAACGAATAGTATACAGTCGCACGAGGCGAACATGCACTTCACTCGTGTGTCACCGACGTTTGGCTCGAGCCAGAAAGAGCCGGGCGACAGTGATCTCGCGACCGGGATCACGCACTCTTCCAGAGGCCCCAGACAAGGGAGTGAGCGTCGCAGGGTAGCCGATAAGGAGGCTCGTTTGCTTAGGCCCACCGCGCCGAGGGCTGGTTCAGTTCCTCATAGATTCCGGGCCGGAGCAAAAGTTAGGAGCCGCCCTGGGGTGGAAAAAAGAAAGAACACACGCTAGAGGAGAGCATCATAGAGAAAGTGAAAACAAAGTGTCGCCGGCGATAGCCTCTCAGCGCTTATAGCGTCAGGAGAGTTCCGTGGTGCGATGAGCTACCGGAAGGAGAAGAAGCCTTTGCGTAGTCGAGATGTGTCCGGCGGCTATCGTGCCAGGAACGGACACACATGATCGCCGCAAGCGATACTCTGTCTCAAAGTGTACTGACCTCAAACGCGTCGCTCGTGTCCCCAAGCGCCTCGCCGTGGATATGTGCGGCTATTTAGTAGGTGCATGGTAGGACCAATCTCTCTTTTTTTCTCTCTCTCTCTCTTTTTATCCTGCTGTCGGCTCCTGACGCTTTTTTTTTTTGTTTGGACCACAGGGCACGCGCACGTGTGATTTCGGGCACAGCTCAAGACACGGAAAAAGAAAAGTGAAGGAGGAGGGGGCTGGAGCCTGGATCAAGTGAAAGACCGCATAGATTCGTCCTCCATATAAAAGCAGTCGGGAAGATTTCAGGAAACAGACAGTTGGTGTGCGCGTACCGAACCGAGAGGAACACAAAGGACACTGGACGTACCGAAGCAGAATGCACTCCTTGGTGAGTCCGGGCAGCAGTAAATTATATCCTACTGTAATGTACAAAAATGATGTGTATGAATGTAAAATTTCTTTGAATGATAACTACATCAAAATGTTAATAAAGCACGTTTTCTACAGTTTTAATTCTAAAAGAGCTATACATTCCAAATGAGAGGATTTGACCATATGACATATGAGGCTAAATAAACTATCTGTTGTAATTAGACGTTGACAAACGTTTTAGATTACAGAGAATTGTTTAGGCATTCACGTATTAATCAAGTTAAGAAGAGATTTCATGAGCAACGAAAACTGGTGCCTTTGGAATATTTGTTAGCGATAGGGGTTGCTTTAAGGTTGCAATATCAGCGCTTTTATGTTGTCAGTTCAACTATATATACATCGCTACAGACGCGCGTGGCGGTTGAATGTGGCAGATTACCGAGGTAAGCAGGCAGCACATAACGCGGAAAGAAATTGCGAGCAAAACAGCTTATACCGGACCATACATGCACAAGGGTACAATGGGGCCTTTCGTCGCGTACTGCCTCATTACATAGTCCATGCTGTTACGGCTCCCACAACAATGCAACTACTACATTGAGTTCATTGCTTGCTCTCTCTACAGAAACTGACAATTCTCTTCGCGGTAGCGGCCACAGCCATGGCCGGCTATCTAAACGGCGGTGGGCTTGGCGTAACGTACGCTAACGGTGGCGGAGTAGGCCTTGGATATGGTGGCCTTGGCTATGGAGGACTAGGCTACGGAGGTCTTGGATACGGAGGCCTTGGCTACGGCGGTCTTGGTTACGGTGGTCTTGGCTACGGCGGTCTCGGATACGGCGTTGGAGGTGTGGGCTACGGTCTTGGAGGCCTTGGATACGGCGGTGGACTAGGATACGGAGGGGGATTGGTTGCCGCAGCTCCCGTCGCGGTCGCTGTAGCTCGGCCAGTGGCTGTGGCCCGGCCAGTAGCCGTAGCTCCGCAGTTCGTTGCCTTCCAAAGACCAGTGGTCGCCGTGCAGCAGGTTGCCTATCAGAGGCCGGTAGCTGTCGCTCAGCCAGTCGTCCAGCAGAAGGTTGTGTCCCAGCCAGCAGTTGTCGCCGTTCAACGTCCGGTTGCTGTCGCAGCTCAGAAGTACGTCTCCATTAGCCGCCCTGTTGCAGTCGCCCAACCAGCTGTAGCTGTCGCTCCAGTGGCCGTCGCTGCTCCAGCTGTTGCCACCGTCGGCGTTGGATACGGAGCCGGACTGGGCTATGGCGGGCTAGGTTACGGTGCTGGACTTGGATACGGAGGCCTTGGATACGGCGGTGTCGGGTACGGTGGCCTCGGGTACGGCGGACTCGGTTACGGCGGACTCGGTTACGGCGGACTTGGCTATGGTTACGGTCTCGGCTATGGCGGTGGAGCGGGACTCGTCGGCTTGGGCTACGGCCAAGGACTCAGTTATGGATTGGGATACGGTGGGTATGGAGTCGGCCTGAAGCACGGGTACAGCCTTGGCGGTTATGGCTATGGATACGGCGGCTACGACTACCTTCGCAAAAAGAAGTGAGCTGCTTTCACGATGGTGCGCAGAGTGGTTTGGGTGTGACGTCGTCATACGTGGGCTTATCATCCGTAGCGTGGCGCTTGAGGACTGTGTGTGATATTGTTGTGTTCACGAAGTGCCATAGTGTACAGAAAATAAAGTATTTTTCCAGTACGACTGTCTTTACGCATCTCGCTTACCCCTAGAAGGGCCAGCCTGGAAGGGCGCCTTACCGTTACCCTCAGTTCCTTGACGTGAACAGAACTTGAAAAACCGGACCAACACCCGAACTTTTATAGTTACTAAGGAAGTAAATGTGCTATTAGATATGCGACTGTGGACATAAAAAGAAGATACAATCATGAACAAACTGTTCAAGAATCAGAATAGCGAAAAAGAGAATGACCAAGACAACAGATATGAGAGTATCTATGAGTGATATGAGTTTTGGCTGAATAATATTGTGGCTGCTGGCCGTGCCAATCCAATAGTTAAACGTCCCCAATGCGAACATATACGCTACAGAAATAGTGCGTACGCTTACCTAAGCTCCTCCTTTAGGGGTATTATACGGTAGCGTTAAAGGCAACCATCTGAGAGGCACGTTCTTATTCTTCTTATTCTTCTCCCTCGTTATAATGGAACTTACCCACAGTGGGGGATTGGCCAGAATTCGTTATAGGTGACATATTATAATTGATAATGTCGATTCCCGCTGTTCTTTCTTCACTTCTCTGTTCAATGCCCGCGCGCGAGCTTTTTTTTTTCTTTTTTCCTCTGTCATCCTATGAGAGTATCTATGAGTGATATGAGTTTTGAATATTAGAGCACCTCCGGCGTAATAGGACGTTTCCACTTTTACATACTTTCAATTTTGACGCTCTATAAGAGGGAAATACGAATACTGCGCAATTCGCAAGTCCTTTGAAACGAAACATATTAAAATGCGACACTGTATAAGGTCTAGGTATCAGAGATATCGAAATTGATTAAAAAATTAATATCTTTCTTTTTGCAGCGTGAAGCTGCGTATATATAGTAAGGTTTAAGGGAGTCTCATAGGACAACCAGTGAGACAAAGCAAGCCGAGGCTGGAGATGAAGCTCCATTCAGAGCCAGATTCGCGCCGCCCCTCAAGACACATATATACGCGTATAGTTTCGACATCTGGCGCAAAAGCAGTTTTAAGAAACTCTGCGACCATGCGGGGCACATTCATTGCCCCTTCGTTCCGTTAACGATCCGTCCTCCAATTTGTTCACGCCTTGCCCCAACCCCCAGCATTGCTCTATGTGCATCACCGGTTTCACCCACCACAGCCCTTTCGAATCCGCCTACTGCAAATATATCATCGTCACCGAAAACTTGCGCAACTCGCCGGGTAACTGCAGTGCTGTGTCTGACTCATAATGCTTATGTGGAGAGCAGCGCCGGCAAACTATCCCTGAGGGGACAGCGCGAAATTTTGCTGCATTCACATTGGTCTGCCCATGAGTCACACGTGAAGGGTAGTTGCTTTGTTTAGCGAGCAGTATCCATTGACTTAAGTATTCATGAGATTAGGGGCTTTCCAACAATGAAAAAAAGCTAGCAGAATTACTGACAGCCTCTTGTACTACATTAATAGAGTACTATATGTTAATTGTACATGGCACATGTTGGCGTGCCACATGTGATGCGTTTCATGCAAAAGTTTGCTCAGGTATGCATGGCGGCTAATCGTTTGCTTATTTTTCAGAAACCAAAAATAAGTGCTTTGAGGAAGCGCTCTAATCACAAGATGTTGTTGAATGACTTGTTGTTTTCTCTCTTCTTTACGACTACCAGAAAATAAGCTCCCTGAATTCATTTGCATTTTACCGTTTTCACAATGACGAATACGCGTTTAAATGTCGCTGATAAGTGAACCTCGCTGACAAGTAAATGTGCTCGGAGCTTATGAGGAGCAATGCCACTTTCCGCTCCTATTCAGCGCCAAGCCACTTCGAATATTCCGGTGTTGTCTTGTTCTGAAGCTTTAATACTTTTCGCTTGTCGTATACTCGCTCAGCTTCTCCGTTCGTAGTTGCTGCAGAATGTTCGACCTCAAGTATACCATCATACACCTAGACCGCAACGCCGCAACAAAGTTCCATCGCTCACAGTGGAGCTGGAGTCGTCCACATCGCGGAATGCACCTCAGCGGCACGGTTCCTGGAGCATCGTCGTTTTTCAAACTTGGCGCCAATGTACATATTAGCAGACTACGTTGCTCTTTCTTGCGTAACCGTATTGTGTGCTTACGTAACGTGGCACCACCCTGGTGCACACGTCACGCGTAAGTCACAATTTGAACAAAATGGCGAATTGCCGAAAATATGGCCCCAGGTCGTCGTACCTGCGATATATCAGATTTTAGACCGTTGCTGCGGAATTATAAGGTAATCTTTCCCGCTTCCTCTGTGTTCTCGAACAATGGCTGATGACTGTGTTACTTTTGTCTTTGCTTTCATTGTACAATAAGCAGAGTGCGCTAGTAGCATAAAAAAAATATAGCAATGCTTTCTGGCTAGCTCAGGTGACAGCAAAGGCAAATCGGTATTTCCCTTATATCATTCAGCGTCACTCGATTTTTTTTTTGCATTCATATTAAATTAAGTTGTGAGGACGAGCCAAAAAAAGGCGAACATACACTGCATAAGCGTGACGTGTTTTCCTTTGTTGAACCAACTCCCCTTCTGCTCCGAACTCCTTTTATCATTCAGTGTCACTCGATGTTTTTTGCATTCATATTAAATGAAGTTGTGAGGACAAGCCAAAAAAGGCGAACATACACTGCATAAGCGTAACGTGTTTTCCTTTGTTGAACCAACTCTCCGAGCACGACCAAAGATGCATGTCAAAGCTAACCGAAAGAGTTTGTAAAACTATAGAAACACATAACAGCAGCAGCATACTCCATCGTTTCGTTTGTCTCAGAAACCGAGAGGCAGGTGTCCCATATGAGGAAACGAAGATGTTGAATGTGGCACTAAAATGGGAACGACAGAGGGCAGAATACAAACACACAATGTACAGCAGCGCGCACTCGGAAGTAAAAGGAAAGACGGAAAAAGCGCACTTCGAGGAATTCCCGCCAGATAGCGTTACCCTACCACAAGGCCGCATTGGAATTGAACCTCCCACGGCCGGACGATTGTCTCGGTGGGAACTAGCCGCCACGAGCATTGATTACGCTCAGCTGGCAATAAAGGATAGGGACAAGAATTTTTGAATCTTTTCGGAATGATAGTAAG